>NW_026900834.1:0-102586 GCF_033783945.1 Neopsephotus bourkii | reverse complement strand
GACGGGGGGCGGCCGGTAACCCCACCCCCTCCCCTGGACACACCGCCACCGCTCCCATGACCACGAGCGGGGTCCCCCCATGGCCGTGCCCCGGCTCCCCCCCACACGTCCCCCCACACTGGGGCACCTTCCCCCCCATGGGACGGGTGCCTCAAGCCCCCGGCTCCAGCCTGGCCCTGGTGCCACCCTCTAGGGCCTGGCTGGGGGGGGTCACCTCCTCCTGACCCCCCTAAAGCACCGTTCCCAGGTCATGGTGCCTGCACGTGCTCCTAGCGTGTCCCTGTGGCTGCACGCATGTCCCCGGTGTGCACATACACCTGCACACATGCCCTTAGCATGTCAGTACCGCTGCAAACATGTCCCTGGGGCTGCACGTGTGTCCCTTGCATGTCCCTGTACCTGGAACTGTCCCTGCTGTGTCCCTGGCATGTCCCTGGTGTGTTCATAGCATGTACCTGGTGTGTCCATGGCGTGTCCCTGGTGTGTTGCTGGTGTGTCCATAGCATATCCCTGGTGTGTCCCTGGCATGTCACTAGTGTGTTCATAGCATGTCCCTGGTGTGCCCCTGGTGTGTCCATGGTGTGTTCATGGCGTGTCCCTGGTGTGTCCATGGCGTGTCCCTGGTGTTTCCATGGCATGTCCCTGGCGTGTCCCTGGTGTGTCCATGGCGTGTCCATGGCGTGTCCCTGGTGTTTCCATGGCATGTCCCTGGCGTGTCCCTGGTGTGTCCATGGCGTGTTCATGGTGTGTCCATGGTGAGTCCATGGCATGTCCCTGGTGTGCCCCTGGTGTGTCCATGGTGTGTTCATGGCGTGTCCCTGGTGTGTCCATGGCGTGTCCCTGGTGTTTCCATGGCATGTCCCTGGTGTGTCCCTGGCGTGTCCCTGGCGTGTCCCTGGTGTGTCCCTGGTGTGTCCATAGCATGCCCTGCTGTGTCCCTGGCGTGTCCCTGCTGTGTCCCTGCTGTGTCCCTGCTGTGTCCCATGTGGAGCTGGCTCCTCGCGCGTCCCCACGCGTGCCGCGGGCGGCGCTGGGCCGGGTTGGGCCGGGTTGGGCCGGGTTGGGCCGGGTTGGGCCGGGTTGGGCCCGGGTTGGGCCGGGTTGGGCCCGGGCCGTTGCGTGTCCGGGCTCGTTGCAGGCGCCGCGTCCCGCAGGAAGCGCGGGGCCGGATGCGCGGGGCCGGGCCGGGGCCGGGGCCGGGGCCGGGGCCGCCGCAGCCCCGCGGGTGCCATGAGCGGGGCCCGGGGCCGGGCGCTCGCCGCCATCCGCGCCGAGGTGCGGCGGCACGAGGAGGCCAAGCGGAGCCTGAACGCGCTCGGGGCGCTCGTGGAGGCCGTGACCGAGCCCCGGCTGCGACGGGCGCTGGCGGCGGCCGCGAGAGACCTGCGAGGTGCGGGGATACGGGGAGCGGGGGGGGGGGGGACAGCGGGGGCCGAGGGAGGGAGGGAGGGAAGATGGACAAGGGGGATGGACTGGGGATGGACAGGGGATGGAGAGGGGATGGGCAGGGGATGGACAGGGGATGGACAGGGGATGGACAGGGGATGGAGGGATGGAGAGGGGATGGGGAGGGGATGGAGGGATGGAGAGGGGATGGGGAGAGGGGATGGAGAGGGGATGGACGGGGATGGAGAGGGGATGGGGGGGATGGAGAGGGGATGGGGGGGATGGAGAGGGGATGGAGAGGGGATGGGGGGGATGGAGAGGGGATGGGGGGGATGGAGAGGGGATGGGGGGGATGGAGAGGGGATGGGGGGGATGGAGAGGGGATGGGGGGCACCAGGTATGGGGATGGAGAGGGGATGGGGGGGATGGAGAGGGGATGGGGGGGATGGAGAGGGGATGGGAGGGGATGGACAGGGGATGGAGAGGGGATGGAGAGGGGATGGAGAGGGGATGGACAGGGATGGACAGGGGATGGAGAGGGGATGGAGAGGGGATGGACAGGGGATGGACAGGGGATGGAGAGGGGATGGAGAGGGGATGGGCAGGGGATGGACAGGGGATGGACAGGGGATGGAGAGGGGATGGAGAGGGGATGGACAGGGGATGGACAGGGGATGGGAGGGGGATGGACAGGGGATGGGCAGGGGATGGACAGGGGATGGAAGGGGATGGAGAGGGGATGGGAGAGGGGATGGACAAGGGGGATGGACAGGGGATGGAGAGGGGATGGAGAGGGGATGGGGGGATGGACAGGGGATGGAGAGGGATGGAGAGGGGATGGAGAGGGGATGGACAGGGGATGGACAGGGATGGAGAGGGGATGGAGAGGGGATGGGCAGGGGATGGAGAGGGGATGGACAGGGGATGGAGGGATGGAGAGGGGATGGAAGGGGATGGAGAGGGGATGGGACAGGGGATGGAGAGGGGATGGAGAGGGGATGGACAGGGGATGGGCAGGGGATGGAGAGGGGATGGACAGGGGATGGGCAGGGGATGGAGAGGGGATGGAGAGGGGATGGGCAGGGGATGGACAAGGGGGATGGACAGGGGATGGGCAGGGGATGGAGGAGGGGATGGACAAGGGGCATGGAGAGGGGATGGAGAGGGGATGGACAGGGGATGGAGAGGGGATGGACAGGGGATGGACAGGGGATGGAGAGGGGATGGACAGGGGATGGACAGGGGATGGACTGGGGATGGAGAGGGGATGGACAGGGGATGGACAGGGGATGGACAGGGGATGGACAGGGGATGGACAAGGGGGATGGAGAGGGGATGGACAGGGGATGCATGGGTGTGTGAATGGACAGAGGGACGGGCAGGGGGGTGGACGGATGGGTGCGCAGAGAGATGGGCAGGGGGATGGATGGAGCGATGGTGGGTGCATGCGTGAGTGAACACAGGAGGGATGGACAGCGGGTGGACAGATGGATGTTGGGATGGATGGATGGATGCATGGATGATGGATGGATGAGGGATGGATGCATGGATGCATGGATGGATGGATGGATGGATGAGTGATGGGTGCATGGATGCATGGATGGGTGGACAGGGGGATGGACAGAGGGATGAACAGTGGGATGATGGATGTATGAATGGACAGGGGGGTAGATTGCCAGATGGATGGAGGAAGGCATGGATGGATGGATGATGGATGGATGGATGGATGGATGGATGGATGGACAGATGGAGGGATAGATGGATGGATGGGTGATGGATGGATGGACGGATGGATGGATGGATGGATGGGTGGATGGATGGATGGATGGACGGACGGATGGATGGATGGATGGGTGGATGGATGGATGGATGGACGGACAGAGGGATGGATGGATGGATGGATGGATGGATGGACAGAGGGATGGATGGATGGATGGATGGATGGATGGATGGATGCATGGACGGACGGAGGGATGGATGGACGGACGGAGGGATGGATGGATGAATGGAGGGACAAAGGATGTGTGGATGAACAGATGGATGGACAGCAGGGTGGATGGACAGAGGGATTGACAGTGGATAACAGAGGGATGTGGGACGGATGGATGGATGGATGGATGGATGAGTTGTGGGACAGAGGGATGGAGGGATGAATGCATGCACAGACAGATGGGGGCTGGTGAGATGGTGTTTTGATGGTTGGACGGACAGAAGGACAGAGGGAGGGATGGATGATGCTGGGTGGGCAGGAGGACGGTGGCTGGGTGATGGGCAGCCAGACAGCTCATGACACCGGTCCTCCCTGCCCCACACCGCATCCTGAGCTGGCGCCCACACACACGGGGAGGGGGTCCCTGTGATCCCCAGCTCCCCTCAGGGCCTCCACAAACTGTGGGGTCCTGGCTCCCTCCCTTGACGCTGCTCGAGGCTGGGGATCCCCAGTGCCCCCCGGGACCCACTTGGGGCCACGCTGGGGGGGGTCAGAGCCGGGGGGGGTTTGGGGGTCCCCAGCCCCTCCCCTGCCTCCTCCTGCTGCCGCCTTTGCTGGTTTCCGGTGCCTCAGCCCGGGGCTGCGGTCGGTGACGTTGGCGCCGTTTCCTCAACTCGAGGGGGGGGCCAGCACCGGGGGGGGGTGGGGGGGGTGGGGGGGGGCCCTGATTCTGGAGGGCCCCATGGAGGTGCTATGGGTGGGGGGTGCTCTCCCATCCCATGGTCCCCATTGGGGGGTGTCCAATGGGGTGGTGTCCCCAGGGACTTGGGTGCTGGTTCCACCCCACACACACATCCGTGTGCCCCCCAACCCCGTCCCCCCATCCTTGTGCCCCCCCATCCTTGTGCCCCTCCTTCGCATCTCTGTGCCCCCCTTCTGCATCCCTGCACGCCCCCCCTCCCCCCCCCGTGTGCTGGCATCTCCCCAGCACTGTTGCCATGGCAACAGTAAGCAGGGGGATGCCTCGTTGCTAAGCACCCAGAAAGTGGTACCCACGGATAGGGGGGCACAGGGACCCCCCCCCCACCAGCACCCGCACCCCAGGGCCCAGCTCTCACCCGCTGTGGGTACTTCTGTCCTCCCCCTCAGCCCCACAGTTCCAACGGGGGCAGCAGGGCTTCGGGATGTCGATGGGGATGTGACTGGTTGGGGGGGGGGTGTCAGACTCGCCTTGACCCCCCCATAGTTGGGGGGAGACACACACAAGAGCCACCCATGGGTGATGGGCGGGCACCCAGCCTGTCTCCTGAAGGCTGCGGGGAGGGGGCACTGGGAGGGACTGGGACGGACTGGGAATGGGTGGGGGGCAACAGTGGCACTATGGGGGGGCTGTGAGGGGATCACGTGTCACCCCCCTAGTGACAGGGAGGGACAAGGAGGGGGATCAAGGGGTGCCCCCCCTCATCCATCCATCCCGGTGGCGCCGTGGGCGCGTTGCTGGGGCGACGCTCCCGGTTCTGTCACGAGCAGCGGGAATGTGGCAGTAACAAGGGGGGAGGGAAGGCAGCGGGGGGGGGGGAACGACCCCCGAAACACAGCACCCCCCGGGGGGGGGGGGAACACAGGCCCGGATTGGGGGGGGAGCCGCTGGGGACCGCCCGTAGGGCTCCATCTCCGGCCCCGCCGCTGCCACGGCAACGGGATAACGGGATGCGGGAGGGGGGAGAGGGGGGTTGATGCTAAAAACCTGACGGGCAAAGGGAGGCTGCGGCCGGGATCGTGTGTGGGCACCCCCACGGGACCCCCCAAACAGGGACCCCCCAACACCTCCGTAGCCCCCCCATAACCCCCCATAATCGCCCTATAGCCCCCCCCATAGCCCCCCATAATCACACCACAACTCCCCTATAGCCCCCCTATACCTCCCCATCACCCCCTCATACACCTCCTATAACCCCCCATGCTCCTCGATGCCCCCTCTCCCCACCACCCCCATCCCAACAGACTCCCCCCAACCTATAACCCCCCCCCCCGGACCCCCACATCCACAGCCCCCATCCTTGGGGGGGGGGGGGCCCTCACGGTGCCCCCGGTCTTTAACCCGGGGAGAGGGTTGCTCGCTCCGGGAGGGGTTTGTTCTGTTGGGGGGGGGGTGTTATGGGGGGGGGGGGGGGGGGGGGGGGGGGGGGCGGTGTCGGTTCCAACCCCTCCGGGGGCGGGCGAGGAGCGGGGAAAGGCTTCGGGGAGGCAGGGCCGGGGGTGGGGACGGCGCCGAGCATCCTCCAGCGAACCGGGAACACCGGGAACGGGGGGGGGGAACGCGGATACACAGCGACGGGGACAGGGACAGCGAGGGGGGGGCTTCGCCTCCTGCCCGGGCCGGGGGGGGGGTCCCTGCCCGCACCCATGAGCAGGACCAGCGGCCTCCAGCGCCGCACAACCTTCCTCATCTCCCTCACCCTCGTCAAGCTCGAGTCGGTGGCGGCAGCGCCGGGAGAACCGGAGCCGGCGGCGGCGGCGGCGGGGGGGGGCAGCGATGGGTCCCCCCGCCCCGGGGGGAGGCCGGTTGATGCCGCCCGCCCCGAGGATCCCGGTGGCGGCGGCAGAACGAAGCGGCCCGAGCGGCTCTTCCAGCGCCAGGACGCTCTCTGGATAAGTACAACCGGGCCCCCCGACGCTGCGGCCCCCCCCGGCAGCCCCCGCACCCCCAGCCCGGGCCCGGCGCCCATCACCGAGGCCTCGGCCCCCCCTCCCCGCCCCGCCGCCGCCGCCGCCGCCGCCGCTCCTCCCGCCGGCCCCGTTCTCCCGCCTCCACCCCCCCCGTTGTACCCCCAAAACCCGACCCGACCCTGCTGCCCCCCCTGCCCCCCCCTCCGGTTGTACCCCCCAAACCCGACCCGGCGTCTCTTCCCCCGCCCCAACCCCCGCTTGTCCCCCCCAAACCGGACCCGTCTGCGCTCCCGCCGCCCCCCGCCGTCCCCCCGAAACCCTCCGCGGCCTCCCTGCCCCCCGCCGTACCCCCAAAACCCGACCTCACCCCGCGAGGGGGGTCCAAGGGCACCTTGGAGGCCACAGGGGAGCGGGGCCGCCCCCCCCCCGCCCTGGCGACCCCGCGGCCCCCGCTGCTGGCCCAGGCAACCTGGGGGTGCCCCGAGGTGACCCCGGAGCTGGCCAAGCCCCCCCCGCACCCCGTGTCCTCCCCGCACCCCTCGGCCGGGCCGCGCCGGCTCCGCTTGACCGGGACGAAGCCGTTCAAAGTGGCGACCCCCGGGGAGCCCCTGAAGGCCACCAAAGGGCCCCTGAAGGCGACCGCGAGCGGGGCCGGGGGCAGCCGCCTCTCGTGGCCCGAGGGCGAGGGCAAGGGGCGGCCCAAAGCCGCGGGGGGCAAAGCGGGACCTGAGGCGGGGCCGCGGCCGCCGGGACGGGGTCGCTTCTCCCCGCACAAAGGCAAAAGCAAGACCCTGGATTACAGCGACCTCCCCCCGGGCGCGGCGGGGCTGACTCCGGTCCCGGCTCCCGCTGCGCCCCCCGGTGCCGCCGGTACCGAGACGGGGCTCAAACGGGGGCGCGAAGGCGGCCGAGCCTCCACCCGCGACCGCAAGATGCTCAAGTTCATCAGCGGCATCTTCGCCAAGAGCCCCGCGCCCCCCCCCGCGCCCCCCTGGGCCCCCCCCCGTGAGTACCGGACGTGCCTCAGTTTCCCCATGGCCCCCGGTGAGCGCCGTGCAATTGGGGGGGGGGGGCGCGGGTCCCACAGACCGGCCCTGCTGTAGGCTGTGGGGCAGCACCTCGGTGTTCCCATGGGGCTGGGGGGGATGTGTGGGGTGAGAATGGGTGCAATGGGGCTGAGGAGGGGGTGTGGGGCTGGGACCCGTCTGCACCCCATGGCTGGGGGCTGGGCACCAAGTCAAGGACACCCCTAAGTGGCCTCAGGTGCTGTGGGGCGCTTGTGCCTCAGTTTCCCTGCTGTGGTGGGTCTGTGGGGCTCAGCCCTCATGCGTCCTCCTGTCCTGGCATCCGTCCGTCCATCCCCCTGCCATCTGTGACACCCGTTGCGTATCCATCCATCCATCCATCCATCCTCTGCCCTTGTCCGTCTGTCCCCCTGGTGCCATGGGGTGCAAGAGGGGGACAGGAGCAGGTTGACCCCACCTCTACCGGGGAAACTGAGGCACAGGAAAGGGAGGCACCTTCTGCCTTCGCCCGGCCTCAGTTTCCCTTCTCATGGTGCCTAGGGGCTGGGGGGGGACACAGGGAACATCCTCGTGCCACGCTGTGTCCTCGTGCACGGGGCCGGGCTCATCCTCGTGCCCAGCGTGTGCTGCTTCCCCGTGTCCCCGTGTCCCGCACGGCCTCGTGCCTCCCATGTCATCGTGTGTGCCTCAGCCGTCACGTCCCCGTGCCTGTCACGTGCCCCACTGCGCCCCGGTGCCCGTCGCGCCCTGAAACCCACTGTGTCCTCGTGCCATGCTGCGTCTTGGTGTCGTTGGGTCTTGGTGCCCATTGGCTCCTCGTGCCATGCCGTGTTTTCTTGCCACACTACACCCCGGTGCCATCGTGTCCTGTGCCCATTGGCTCCTCGTGCCATGCTGCATCTTGGTGTCGTTGGGTCCTGGTGCCCATTGGGTCCTCGTGCCATGCTGCGTCTTGGTGTCGTTGGGTCCTGGTGCCCATTGGCTCCCCGTGCCATGCTGCATCTTGGTGTCGTTGGGTCCTGGTGCCCATTGGCTCCCCGTGCCATGCTGCATCTTGGTGTCGTTGGGTCCTGGTGCCCATTGGCTCCCCGTGCCATGCTGCATCTTGGTGTCGTTGGGTCCTGGTGCCCATTGGCTCCCCGTGCCATGCTGCATCTTGGTGTCGTTGGGTCCTGGTGCCCATTGGCTCCCCGTGCCATGCTGCATCTTGGTGTCGTTGGGTCCTGGTGCCCATTGGCTCCCCGTGCCATGCCGTGTTTTCTTGCCACACCACATCCTTGTGCCATCGTGTCCTGGTGCCCATCGTGCCCTGGTTCCTGTTGTGTCCCCATGCCACGCTGCGCCCTCGTGCCGTGTTGCCTCTTGGCACCCATCAACATCCTGTGCCAGGCCACGTACTGGTGCCTGCCTGTTGTGTCCTCATGGTATGACACATCCTGGTGCCCGTCGTGTCCTGGTGCCCATCATCTCCCTGTGCCAGGCCACGTACTGGTGCCTGCCTGTCGTGTCCTCATGGTATGACACATCCTGGTGCCCGTCGTGTCCTGGTGCCAGGCCACGTCCTCCTGCCACGCTTCACCCCCATTCCCACCCCATCCCCATCCCGTGCCGGGCTCCATGTCCCCGTCCCCGCACATCGCGTCACGTCTCCGCCGCCCCCGGTGCGTTGCCTGGTGACGGTGGGTGCTGCCCACGGCTGCTGCCGGTGCTGCGGCGCGAGTGGGGGGTGGCCTGGCCCGGCCTGGGGCTGCTGGCACCGTCCCACCCTTCTCCTGCCCCACAGAGGCTCTGGTCAACAGCCAGGAATGGACCCTGGGTCACTCCATCCCCGAGATCCGCTTGGTGGGTACCGTGTCCCCATGGCCCTGTCCCTGTGTCCCCATGGCCCTGTCCCTGTGTCCCCATGGCCCTATGCCCCTGTCCCCGTGTCCCCATGTCCCCATGCCCCTGTGTCCATGAGCACCCTGACACCTCCTCTGCTCTGTCCCCAGGGTGTCCTGGGCAGCAGCAGGAGTGGGAAGTCTGCACTCGTCCATCGCTTCCTCACCGGCTCCTATGTGGGCCTGGAGCCCACCGAGAGTGAGTGGCCACGGGGATGGACACGACCACGGGGATGGACACGACCACGGGGATGGACACGACCACGGGGATGGACACGACCACGGGGATGGACACGACCATGGGGATGGACACGACCATGGGGATGGACACGACCACGGGGATGGACACGACCATGGGGATGGACACGACCATGGGGATGGACACGACCACGGGGATGGACACGACCATGGGGATGGACACGACCATGGGGATGGACACGGCTGTGGGGATGGACACAGCCATGGGGATGGACACAGCCATGGGGATGGACACGGCTGTGGGGCCGGACATGGCCGTGAGGATGGACATGGCCGTGAGGATGGACATGGTCATAGTAGGGTTGGGCATGACCATGAGCTTGAGCTTGGCCGTGGGATGGACAAGGCCATAGGGATGGACTATGATCAATGGGGCTGAGCATGGTCACAGGGTTGGGCATGACCAAGGGCCTGAGCTTAGCCCATGACTATGGGATGGACAAGGCCATGGTTCTGAACAGGGCCAAGAGGACAGTCAAGGCCATAGTGTTGGGCATGGCCATGGGGGACTCAAGGTCGTGGAGTGCTTAAGGCTATGAAGTGCTCCAACCTATGGGCTGCTCATGGCCATTGGGTTGCTCATGGCCGTGGGGTGTTCATGGCTGTGGGGTGCTCATGGCCGTGGGGTGCTCATGGCCATGGGGTGCTCGTGGCCATTGGGTGCTCATGACCATGGGGTGCTCATGGCCATGGGGTGCTCATGACCATGGGGTGCTCATGGCCATGGGGTGCTCATGGCCGTGGGGTGCTCATGGCCATGGGGTGCTTGTGGCTGTGGGTTGCTCCTGGCCATGGGGTGCTCATGGATGTGGGGTGCTCATGGCCATGGGGTGCTCATGACCATGGGGTGCTCATGGCCATGGGGTGCTCATGGCCATGGGGTGCTTGTGTCTGTGGGGTGCTCAAGGCCCTGGGGTGTTCATGGCCATGGGGTGCTCATGGCCGTGGGGTGCTCATGGCCATGGGGTGCTCATGGCCATTGAGTGCTCATGGATGTGGGGTGCTCATGGCCATGGGGTGCTCATGGCTGTGGGGTGCTCATGGCCGTGGGGTGCTCAAGGCCGTGGGGTGTTCATGGCCCTGGGGTGTTCATGGCCATGGGGTGCTCATGGCCATGGGGAGCTCATGGCCATTGAGTGCTCATGGATGTGGGGTGCTCATGGCCATGGGTTGCTCATGGCTGTGGGGTGCTGGAGCCCTTTGGGTCTCCGGCCATGGGTGCAGCTCAGCGTGGGCTCCTGCTCTCCCCCGCCTCAGGTGGGCAGTTCAAGCGCGAGGTGACGGTCGATGGCCAGAGCCACCTCCTGCTCATCCGGGAGGAAGGAGGAGCCCCGGACCCAGAGGTGGGTGCGGGCCGGGCCGGGGGTTCCAGCAGCGGGGCCGGGCTCTGACCCCCCCCTATTCGTGCCCCCCCCCCCCCCCCCAGTTCTCCGTCTGGGCCGACGCCGTCATCTTCGTGTTCAGCCTGGAGAGCGAAGGCAGCTTCCAGGAGGTGGTGAAGCTCCACGAGCTGCTCCTCACCCACCGGGGCGCCGCTGAGGTGGCCCTGGCGCTGGTGGGCACCCAGGGTGAGCCGGGGGGGGACCCCCATAGGGCCGGCGTGGGGAGGGGACAGCCCCCCCTCACCGCTGCTCCCCACAGACAAGATC
This sequence comes from Neopsephotus bourkii, assembly GCF_033783945.1. Lineage (NCBI taxonomy): Eukaryota > Metazoa > Chordata > Aves > Psittaciformes > Psittacidae > Neopsephotus > Neopsephotus bourkii. The sequence continues at coordinate 91,788 of NW_026900834.1, read as the reverse complement.
AGCTCCTCCAGCCCCCGCGTGGTGGAGGACGCCCGCGCCCGCGCGCTCTGCGGGGACATGAGGAGATGCCTCTACTACGAGACCTGCGCCACGTACGGCCTCAACGTGGACAGGGTCTTCACCGAGGGTGGGTGCCCTGAGTGCTGGGGGGACAGCGGGGTGGAGGGAGGTGGGATGGGACCATGGTGGTGATGGAGGTGGGATGGGACCGTAGTGGTGATGGAGGTGGGATGGGGACCATGGTGGTGATGGAGGTGGGATGGGGACCATGGCAGTGATGGAGGTGGGATGGGACCATGGCAGTGATGGAGGTGGGATGGGGACCATGGTGGTGATGGAGGTGGGATGGGACCATGGCGGTGATGGAGGTGGGATGGGACCGTAGTGGTGATGGAGGTGGGATGGGGACCATGGTGGTGATGGAGGTGGGATGGGGACCATGGCGGTGATGGAGGTGGGATGGGACCATGGCAGTGATGGAGGTGGGATGGGGACCATGGCGGTGATGGAGGTGGGATGGGACCATGGTGGTGATGGAGGTGGGATGGGACCATGGCGGTGATGGAGGTGGGATGGGACCATGGCAGTGATGGAGGTGGGATGGGGACCATGGCAGTGATGGAGGTGGGAGGGGGACCATGGCGGTGATGGAGGTGGGATGGGGACCATGGTGGTGATGGAGGTGGGATGGGACCATGGCGGTGATGGAGGTGGGATGGGACCATGGCAGTGATGGAGGTGGGATGGGACCGTAGTGGTGATGGAGGTGGGATGGGGACCATGGTGGTGATGGAGGTGGGATGGGGACCATGGTGGTGATGGAGGTGGGATGGGACCGTGGTGGTGGTAGAAGTGTGATGGGACCATGGCTGGTGATGGAGGTGGGATGGGACCATGGCGGTGATGGAGGTGGGATGAGGACCATGATTGCAGTGGAGGTGTGATGGGACTGTAGTGGTGATGGAGGTGGGATGGGACCGTGGTGGTGGTAGAAGTGTGATGGGACCATGGCTGGTGATGGAGGTGGGATGGGACCGTGGTGGTAATGGAGGTGGGATGGTACATGGTGGTGGTGGAGGTGTGATGGGACCATGCCTAGTGATGGAGGTGGGATGGGACCATGGCGGTGATGGAGGTGTGATGGGACTGTAGTGGTGATGGAGGTGGGATGGGACCATGGCGGTGATGGAGGTGGGATGGGGACCATGGAGGTGATGGAGGTGGGATGGGGACCATGATTGCAGTGGAGGTGTGATGGGACCGTAGTGGTGATGGAGGTGGGACGGTACATGGTGGTGGTGGAGGTGTGATGGGATCATGCCTAGTGATGGAGGTGGGATGGGACATGGTGGTGATGGAGGTGGGATGGGACTGTAGTGGTGATGGAGGTGGGATGGGACCATGGCGGTGGTGGAGGTGTGATGGGACCATGGTGGTGATGGAGGTGTGATGGGACCATGGTGGTGATGGAGGTGTGATGGGACCATGGCTGTGATGGAGGTGTGATGGGACCATGGCTGTGATGGAGGTGTGATGGGCCATGGTGGTGGCTGGGGTCTCGGTGCCATGTCCTATGTCCCACGTCCCACCTGACACGAGGCTCTTGGAGCAGTGGCGCAGAAAGTGGTGGCGCTGAGGAAGCAGCAGCAGCTCGTGGCCTCCTGCAAGTCCCTGCCCAGCTCCCCCAGCCACTCGACCGCCTCCACCCCGCTCGGGGGCTCCCACCCTGGCCAGGTACCCCCCATCAGCCACCCCCGGCCATGGGGCCCCGCTGGCGGCTCTGACCCCGCTGTGCCCCCAGACCAGCAACGGCCACACCAGTGATTACTCGTCCTCGCTGCCCTCCACCCCCAACGTCACCCACCGGGACCTGCGCAGCGACACCCCCATGGCCCCGGGCACCCCCAGCTCCCTGCACCGCGGGGCCAAGCGCCGCACCAGCCTCTTCGCCGTGAGTGACCGAGCGCCAGCAGGGACGTGTGGTGCCCTCAGTGTCCCCTGGGGAGGGTGGTGCCATCAGGGGACATAGAGCCACCATAGTGTCCTCTTGGCAGGGTGGTGACACAGGGGATCATGTGGATCTAGGGTGCCTCACCACGGTGCTCTGGCAGTACAGGGGGCATGTGGCATCCATGGTGTGCCTTTGAATGGGTGGTGGCCTCAGGGCACATGTGGCGCCCATATTTTCCCAGCGGGGCACAAGGAGGCATTTGGGTACCCTGGTGCCACTGGGGGATGGGTGCCCTGGCCTCATGTGTCCAATTTCCCTGTCCCCATCCTCTGTCCCCGTCCCTGTCCTGTCCCTGTCCCTTTCCCATCCCCATCCCCATCCCTGTCCCTGTACCTGTTCCGTCCCCTGTCCCTGTCCACGTCCCATCCCTGTCCCTGCCCTATCCCTGTCCCTCTCCCATCCCTGTCCCTGTTCCATCCCCTCTCCCTCTCCCCATCCCTGTCCTTGTCCCCATCCCCTGTCCCTCTCTCTTCTCCATCCCTGTCCCTGTACCTGTTCCGTCCCCTGTCCCGTCCCCATCCCCTGTCCCTGTCCCCATCCCTGTCCCATCCCCATCCCTGTCCCCATCCCCATCCCCTTCCCTGTCCCGTCCCCATCCCCATCCCCTTCCCTGTCCCCGTCCCTGTCCCCGTCCCCATCCCCGTCCCTGTCCCCGTCCCCATCCCCGTCCCTGTCCCCATCCCCGTCCCTGTCCCCGTCCCTGACCCTGTCCCCATCCCTGTCCCTGTCCCCGTCCCCATCCCCGTCCCTGTCCCCATCCCCGTCCCTGTCCCCGTCCCTGACCCTGTCCCTGTCCCGATCCCCATCCCCATCCCGGTCCCTGTCCCCATCCCCATCCCCATCCCGGTCCCCATCCCGGTCCCTGTCCCCTCAGACTCGCCGTGGCAGCGACTCGGACAAGCGGAGCCTGGAGGGCCCCGGCACCGCCCGCTCCGTGCCGGTACCCATCAAGCAGGTGGGTTTTGGCCGCGGGGGGAAGCGGCGATGCCCCCCCCGGTGCCAGCGCTGCCCCGTCCCTGTCCCTGTCCCTGCCCAGAGCTTCCTGCTCAAGCGCAGCGGGAACTCCCTCAACAAGGAGTGGAAGAAGAAATACGTGACCCTGAGCAGCAACGGGCTCCTGCTCTACCACCCCAGCGTGAACGTGAGTGCCCGCGGCCGCAGCGCCCGACCCGAGCCCGGGGGACCGGCGTCACCTCCCTTGTCCCATCCAGGACCCGGCGTCACCTCCCCTGTCCCATCCAGGACCCGGCGTCATCTCCCTTGTCCCATCCAGGACCCGGCGTCACCTCCCTTGCCCCATCCAGGACCCGCTGTCACCTCCCTTGTCACATCCAGGACCCGGCGTCACCTCCCCTGTCCCATCCAGAACCCGCTGTCACCTCCCCTGTCCCATCCAGGACCCGGCGTCACCTCCCTTGTCCCATCCAGGACCCGCTGTCACCTCCCTTGTCCCATCCAGGACCCGGCGTCACCTCCCCTGTCCCATCCAGGACCCGCTGTCACCTCCCTTGTCCCATCCAGGACCCGCTGTCACCTCCCTTGTCCCATCCAGGACCCGGTGTCACCTCCCTTGTCCCATCCAGGCCGGTCCCTCCCTGTCCCATCCAGGACCCGCTGTCACCTCCCTTGTCCCATCCAGGACCCGGTGTCACCTCCCTTGTCCCATCCAGGACCCGGTGTCACCTCCCTTGTCCCATCCAGGACCCGGCGTCACCTCCCTTGTCCCATCCAGGACCCGGTGTCACCTCCCTTCTCCCAGAACCCTGTCACCTCCCTTGTCCCATCCAGGCCCGGTGTCCCCTCCCTTTCCCATCAGGATCTCCCATACAGGACCCGTGTCACCTCCCTTGTCCCATCCAGGACCCGGCGTCACCTCCCTTGTCCCATCCAGCACCCGCTGTCACCTCCCTTGTCCCATCCAGGACCCGGTGTCCCCTCCCTTGTCCCATACAGGACCCGGGGTCACCTCCCTTGTCCCATACAGGATTACCGGTGTCCCCTCCCTTGTCCCATACAGGATTACCGGTGTCCCCTCCCTTGTCCCATACAGGATTACCGGTGTCCCCTCCTTCTCCCATACAGGATTACCGGTGTCCCCTCCTTGTCCCATACAGGATTACCGGTGTCCCCTCCTTGTCCCATACAGGATTACCGGTGTCCCCTCCTTGTCCCATACAGGATTACCGGTGTCCCCTCCTTGTCCCATACAGGATTACCGTGCCTCCTTGTCCCATACAGGATTACCGGTGTCCCCTCCTTGTCCCATACAGGATTACCGGTGTCCCCTCCTTGTCCCATACAGGATTACCGGTGTCCCCTCCTTGTCCCATACAGGATTACCGGTGTCCCCTCCCTTCTCCCATACAGGATTACCGGTGTCCCCTCCTTGTCCCATACAGGATTACCGGTGTCCCTCCCTTCTCCCATACAGGATTACCGGTGTCCCTCCCTTCTCCCATACAGGATTACCGGTGTCCCCTCCTTGTCCCATACAGGATTACCGGTGTCCCCTCCTTGTCCCATACAGGATTACCGGTGTCCCCTCCCTTGTCCCATACAGGATTACCGGTGTCCCTCCCTTCTCCCATACAGGATTACCGGTGTCCCCTCCTTGTCCCATACAGGATTACCGGTGTCCCCTCCTTGTCCCATACAGGATTACCGGTGTCCCCTCCTTGTCCCATACAGGATTACCGGTGTCATCTCCTTGTCCCATACAGGATTACCGGTGTCCCTCCCTTCTCCCATACAGGATTACCGGTGTCCCCTCCTTGTCCCATACAGGATTACCGGTGTCCCCTCCTTGTCCCATACAGGATTACCGGTGTCCCTCCCTTATCCCATACAGGATTACCGGTGTCCCTCCCTTCTCCCATACAGGATTACCGGTGTCCCCTCCTTGTCCCATACAGGATTACCGGTGTCCCCTCCTTGTCCCATACAGGATTACCGGTGTCCCCTCCTTGTCCCATACAGGATTACCGGTGTCCCCTCCTTGTCCCATACAGGATTACCGGTGTCCCCTCCTTGTCCCATACAGGATTACCTGCACAGCACCCATGGGAAGGAGATGGATTTGCTCCGCACCACGGTCAAGGTCCCGGGGAAGCGCCCCCCCCGCGCGATCTCCGCCTGTAGCCCCGCCCCCAGCGCCAACGGGCTCCTGCGAGACGAGGGGGGGGGTGAGTGCGGGGAGAGCCCAGGGACGGGGGGGGTTCAGCATCAATGGGGGTGCTGGTGGCAATGGGGGTTCAGCAGCAATGGGGGTGCTGGTGGCAATGGGGGTTCAGCATCAATGGGGGTGCTGGTGTCAATGGGGGTTCAGCATCAATGGGGGTGCTGGTGGCAATGGGGGTTCAGCATCAATGGGGGTGCTGGTGGCAATGGGGGTTCAGCATCAATGGGGGTGCTGGTGGCAATGGGGGTTCAGCAGGAGCTGGGGGTGCTGGTGGCAATGGGGGTTCAGCATCAAGGGGGGTGCTGGTGGCAATGGGGGTTCAGCAGCAATGGGGGGTGCTGGTGGCAATGGGGGGTTCAGCATCACTGGGGGTGCTGGTGGCAATGGGGGTTCAGCAGGAGCTGGGGGTGCTGGTGTCAATGGGGGTTCAGCATCAATGGGGGTGCTGGTGGCAATGGGGGTTCAGCATCAATGGGGGTGCTGGTGGCAATGGGGGTTCAGCATCAATGGGGGTGCTGGTGGCAATGGGGGTTCAGCATCAAAGGGGGTGCTGGTGGCAATGGGGGGTTCAGCAGCAATGGGGGTGCCAATGGGGGTGCTGGTGGCAATGAGGGATCAGCATCAATGGGGGTCTGGTGGCAATGGGGGTTCAGCATCAATGGGGGTGCTGGTGGCAATGGGGGTGCGCGCGCGCGCGCGCGCGCGCGCGCGCGCGCGCGCGCGCGCGCGCGCGCGCGCGCGCGCGCGCGCGCGCGCGCGCGCGCGCGCGCGCGGCGATTGGGCATGCTGGTGGCAATGAGGATCAGCAGCAATGGGGGTGCTGGTGGCAATGGGGGTTCAGCAGCAATGGGGGGTGCTGGTGGCAATGGGGGTTCAGCATCAATGGGGGTGCTGGTGGCAATGGGGGTTCAGCAGCAATGGGGGTGCTGGTGGCAATGGGGGTTCAGCATCAATGGGGGTGCTGGTGGCAATGGGGGTTCGGCATCGAAGGGGGGTGCTGGTGGCAATGGGGGTTCAGCAGCAATGGGGGTGCTGGTGGCAATGGGGTTTCAGCATAAATGGGGGTGCTGGTGTCGAATGGGGGTTCAGCATCAATGGGGGTGCTGGTGTCAATGGGGGTTCAGCATCAATGGGGGTACTGGTGGCAATGGGGGTTCAGCATCAATGGGGGTGCTGGTGTCAATGGGGGTTCAGCATCAATGGGGGTGCTGGTGGCAATGGGGGTTCAGCATCAATGGGGGTGCTGGTGGCGATGGGGGTTCAGCATCAATGGGGGTGCTGGTGGCAATGGGGGTTCAGCATCAATGGGGGGTGCTGGTGTCAATGGGGGTTGAGCATCAATGGGGGTGCTGGTGGCAATGGGGGTTCAGCATACGATGGGGGTTGCTGGTGGCAATGGGGTTCAGCATCAATGGGGGTGCTGGTGGCAATGGGGGTTCAGCAGCAATGGGGGTTCAGCATCAATGGGGGTGCTGGTGGCAATGGGGGTTCAGCAGCAATGGGGGTGCTGGTGGCAATGGGGGTTCAGCATCAATGGGGGTGCTGGTGGCAATGGGGGTTCAGCATCAATGGGGGTGCTGGTGGCAATGGGGGTTCAGCATCAATGGGGGTGCTGGTGGCAATGGGGGTTCAGCATCAATGGGGGTGCTGGTGGCAATGGGGGTTCAGCAGCAATGGGGGTGCTGGTGGCAATGGGGGTTCAGCATCAATGGGGGTGCTGGTGGCAATGGGGGTTCAGCAGCAATGGGGGTTCAGCAGGAGCTGGGGGTGCTGGTGGCAATGGGGTGGTCCTGCAGGACCGGGGGTCACTGGTGCCCCCCCCCAGCCGTGGGGCTCAGCCTCCCCCCTGAGCCAGGGCTGAAGGTGCCGGGTAAGGGCGAGCGGTCCCTGCAGCGCTGCGCGTCCGCCTCCAGCGCCAGAGTCGGCTCCGGTGAGCGACAGCGACAGCTCCAGACCCCTCCTCCTGCCCCCCCCTCCTGCCCCTCCTGCCCACTCCTGCCCCCTCCTGCCCCCTCCTGCCCCCTCCTGCCCCCTCCTGCCCCCTCCTCCTGCCCCCTCCTGCCCCCTCCTGCCCCCCCTCCTGCCTCCTCCTGCCCCTCCTGCCCCCTCTCCTCCCCTCCTGCCCCCTCCTGCCCCCCCCTGCCCCCTCCTGCCCCCCCTCCTGCCCCCCTCCTGCCCCCCCCTGCCCCCTCCTGCCCCTCCTGCCCCCCCTCCTGCCCCTCCCTGCCCCCCTCCCCCCTCCTGCCCCCTCCTGCCCCCTCCTGCCCCTCCTGCCCCCCCCCCCTCCTGCCCCCTCCTGCCCCTCCTGCCCCCCCTCCTGCCCCCTCCTGCCCCCTCCTCCTGCCCCCCCTCCTGCCCCTCCTGCCCCCCGCCCCCTCCTGCCCCCTCCTGCCCCCTCCTGCCCCCTCCTGCCCCCCCTCCTGCCCCTCCTGCCCCCTCCTGCCCCCTCCTGCCCCCCCTCCTGCCCCCTCCTGCCCCCTCCTGCCCCCTCCTGCCCCCCCTCCTGCCCCCCCTGCCCCTCCTGCCCCCTCCTCCTCCTGCCCCCTCCTGCCCCCTCCTCCTGCCCCCTCCTCCCCCCCCCGCCCCCCCCTGCCCCTCCTGCCCCTGCCCCTCCTGCCCCCCTCCTGCCCCCTCCTCCTGCCCCCTCCTGCCCCCTCCTGCCCCCTCCTGCCCCCTCCTGCCCCCCGCCCTGCCCCCTCCTGCCCCCTGCCTCCTCCTGCCCCCCTGCCCCCTCCTGCCCCCCTGCCCCCTCCCCCCCCTCCTGCCCCTCCTGCCCCCTCCTGCCCCTCCTCCCCCTCCTCCTGCCCCTCCTGCCCCCTCCTGCCCTCCTGCCCCCTCCTCCTGCCCCCCTGCCCCTCCTGCCCCCTGCCCCCCCGCCCCCTCCTCCTGCCCCTCCTGCCCCCTCCTGCCCTCCTGCCCCCTCCTGCCCCCTCCCTCCTGCCCCTCCTGCCCCCTCCTGCCCCTCCTCCCCCTCCTGCCCCCCTCCCTCCTGCCCCCTCCTGCCCCCTCCTGCCCCCTCCTGCCCCCTCCTGCCCCCCTCCTGCCCCCTCCTGCCCCTCCTGCCCCTCCTGCCCCCTCCTGCCCCCTCCTGCCCCTCCTGCCCCCTCCTGCCCCCTCCTGCCCCTCCTGCCCCCTCCTGCGCCCTCCTCCTGCCCCCCTGCCCCCTCCTGCCCCCTCCTGCCCCCTCCTGCCCCCCCCCTCCTGCCCCCTCCTCCCCCCCCCCCCTGCCCCTCCTGCCCCCTCCTGCCCCCTCCTCCTGCCCCCTCCTGCCCCCTCCTGCCCCCTCCTGCCCCCTCCTGCCCCCTCCTGCCTCCTGCCCCCTCCTCCCCTCCTGCCCCGCCCTCCTGCCCCCTCCGCCCCCCCTCCTCCTGCCCCCTCCTGCCCCCCTCCTGCCCCCCCCGCCCCCCTCCTGCCCCCTTGCTCTTCCTCCTGACCCCCCTCCTGCCCCCTTGTATTACCTCCTGTCCCAATGGACCCGGCCACCACCCCAGGGTAGAACCAGGGGCCCTGTGTCCCTTCCTGCTGTCCCCTTGTCCCATCCCATGTTGGTTCCAGTGACCCCGTGGGCCTGGTAAACCCGGAGACCCTTTGGCCCTTGGTGGCCCTGGTGATCTTGGACTCCATGGTGACCGTGGTGGCTTTGGGTAGCTCAGCAACCCCAGTGGGTTTGGTGAGCCTGGTGGCCCCAGTGACAGTTGTGAACCTGGTGCCCATGGAGAACCCAGTGGCTCTGGTGGACCTGGCCACCCTGGTGGCTTCAATGGTCACCAACCCTGGTGTGCTTGGTGACTCTGGTGCCCCTGGTGACCCCCTTGGCCCCGCTGGCCCTGGTGGTCCCGGTGTCCCCAGCACCCATCGGTGTTGGCGTCCCCACAGATGCCCCCTTCGAAGCCATCTCCAGCCCTGGCAGTGCCGGGCGGGAGCCGCCACCATCACCGCTCATGGACAGGAAGAAGCACCGGAGGAAGAAGCTGATGACGCCCTCCAAGACGGAGGGCTCTGCCGGGCAGGCGGAAGGTGAGGCCACGCATGGGTCCCTCAGGCCCTGGATGCCCACGGACCCATTGCCGCATCCATGGGGACGATGCCCTTGGATGCTCGACCACTGCTGAGCCCCACCTGCTCTGTCCCCCCCTGCACCCCTCGCACTGTCCCCTGTCCCTTGGGGCTTGGTGCTTCGGCTCTGGTGACTGTCCCCCACTTTCCTCTCTCTGCCCCCGCTGCTCCGGACCCTCCCACAGCCAAGCGCAAAATGTGGAAGCTAAAAAGCTTTGGTAGTTTAAGAAATCTGTATAAAACAGGTAACGGCTCCCCTGGCTCCCCCTGCTCCTCCTGCCCTGCTCCATCCTCTGCTGCGGACCTATGGGTGCTGTGGGTGCTGGGGCACCCATAGGGGGTTGGATCCCCCCTGCCCCACCACCCACCGTTGGTTTGGGGCCTTGGGGTTTTGCTCCTGCAGAAGAGGAGAGCTTCGAGTTCCTCATCGTGTCCAGCACGGGGCAGACCTGGCACTTCGAGGCGAGCAGCTTCGAGGAGCGCGATGCCTGGGTGCAGGCCATCGAGAGCCAGATCCTGGCCAGCCTCCAGTGCTGCGAGAGCAGCAAGAACAAGGTGGGGCTCAGCAGCGGCCGCGGAGGGGCCACCGCGGCACCGGCACCGCTCATTGTCCCCATGTCCCCCCCCCAGGCACGCATGGACAGCCAGAGTGAGGCCGTGGCCATCCAGGCCATCCGCAACGCCCGCGGCAACTCGCTCTGCGTGGACTGCGGGGCTCCCAGTGAGTGCTGGGGGGACATGGGGGGCCGGGGGGGCAGTGGTGACACAGTGACACAGGACACTGGGGCTGGGCAGTGTCGTTGCTCTCATGGGGCTGTGTGGAGCCGTTGGTCACTTGGTGCCACAGGTTGATGTGTGCTGTGATGGTGCCATGGATGAGGGGATGTCACTGGCCACCAATGCCATGGGCACCCTGTGCCAGGGGCACCATGGGCCATCCAATGACATGGACACCCAATGTCCTGGGCACTGTGTGGCGCATGATGTCATGCTATGGACCACGCCATGCCATGGGCCATCTAATGCCCCGGGTGAGGAAGCACCATGTGCAACCATGGCCACCCAATGGGCCAACGTGTGTAAGGAAGCATCATGTGCTATGTGTCACCATGGGCCATCTAATGCCCTGGGTGAGGAGCCACCATGTGCCATGTCATGCCACCAAGAACCTGGGCAAGGAAGCACCATGTGCCACATGGCATGATGGGCCACCAATGCCATGGGTCATGTCATGCCATTGGGTTACCCAATGACCTGCGCAAGGAAGCACCATGTGCCACATGGCACCAGGGGCCACCAATGCCATGGGTCATGTCATGCCATTGGGTTACCCAATGACCTGGTCTAGGAAGCACCATGGCATTTATGGGCCACCAATGCCATGGGTCATGTCATGCCATTGGGTTACCCAATGACCTGGTCTAGGAAGCACCATGTGCCACATGGCACCAGCCACCACCACACACCAACCCAAACCCAAAACACCACCACACAACCACCAACCACACACCAACCCAAACCCAAACACCACCACACACCACCACCAACCACACACCAACCCAAACCAACCACAACCACCAACCACACCACACACCACCAAACCCAAAACACCACAACCACCAACCACACACCAACCCAAACCCAACCCACAACCACCAACCACACACCACCCACACCACAAGGGCCACCAATGCCATGGGTCATGTCATGCCATTGGGTTACCCAATGACCTGGTCTAGGAAGCACCATGTGCCACATGGCACCAGGGGCCACCAATGCCATGGGTCATGTCATGCCATTGGGTTACCCAATGACCTGCTCTAGGAAGCACCATGTGCCACATGGCACCAGGGGCCACCAATGCCATGGGTCATGTCATGCCATTGGGTTACCCAATGACCTGGGCAAGGAAGCACCATGTGCCACATGGCACCATGGGCCACCAATGCCATGGGTCATGTCATGCCATTGGGTTACCCAATGACCTGGTCTAGGAAGCACCATGTGCCACATGGCACCAGGGGCCACCAATGCCATGGGTCATGTCATGCCATTGGGTTACTCGATGACCTGGTCTAGGAAGCGCCATGTGCCACATGGCACCAGGGGCCACCAATGCCATGGGTCATGTCATGCCATTGGGTTACTCGATGACCTGGTCTAGGAAGCGCCATGTGCCACATGGCACCATGGGCCACCAATGGCATGGGTCATGTCATGCCATTGGGTTACCCAATGACCTGCTCTAGGAAGCACCATGTGCCACATGGCACCAGGGGCCACCAATGCCATGCGGTGCCATCAAGCCGGGGCGCTCCCATGTTGTCGCGATGCCCCCATTGCGTCACCAACCATCTCCATACCCCCCCGCCCCCAGACCCGACCTGGGCCAGCCTGAACCTGGGTGCCCTGATCTGCATCGAGTGCTCGGGGATCCACCGCAACCTGGGCACGCACCTCTCCCGCGTGCGCTCGCTGGACCTGGACGATTGGCCCCGGGAGCTGACCTTGGTGCTGACCTCCATCGGCAACGCCACCGCCAACAGCATCTGGGAGAAGAGCCCGCGGGGCCGCAGCAAACCCACGCCCGAGTCCTCCCGGTGGGTGCTGCCCCCCCCAGACCCCGGGACCGGGTCCTTCCCCCCCGTTCCCCAGCCCGTGACGGCTGCGCCCGTGCCCGCAGGGAGGAGCGGGAGGCCTGGATCCGCGCTAAGTACGAGCAGAAGCTGTTCCTGGCGCCGCTGCCCGAGGCCGAGGGGCCGCTGGCGGAGCAGCTCCTCCGCGCCGTGCAGGACAAGGACCTGGAGCTGGTGCTGCTGCTCCTGGCCCACAGCAAGAAGGAGCAGCTCAACGTCAGCAGCGGGGATGGGGACGGGCGCCCGGCGCTGCACGTGGCCTGCGACATGGGGCTGGTGGTCATCACCCAGCTGCTGCTGTGGGTACGGCACGGGGTGCCCATGGGGTGGGAGGGGCTGAGGTATGGGGGGGGTCATGGGGGTTGTGGGGTGGGATAGGGGATGTGGTGTGGTCATGGGGTGGCCATGGGGGATGTGGTGTGGTCATGGGGTGGCCATGGGGGATGTGGTGTGGTCATGGGGTGGCCATGGGGGATGTGGTGTGGCCATGGGGTGGCCATGGGGGATGTGGTGTGGTCATGGGGTGGCCATGGGGATGTGGTGTGGCCATGGGGTGGCCATGGGGGATGTGGTGTGGTCATGGGGTGGCCATGGGGGATGTGGTGTGGTCATGGGGTGGCCATGGGGGATGTGGTGTGGCCATGGGGTGGCCATGGGGGTGTGGTGTGGTCATGGGGTGGCCATGGGGGATGTGGTGTGGCCATGGGGTGGCCATGGGGATGTGGTGTGGCCATGGGGTGGCCATGGGGATGTGGTGTGGCCATGGGGTGGCCATGGGGGATGTGGTGTGGCCATGGGGTGGCCATGGGGATGTGGTGTGGCCATGGGGTGGCCATGGGGGATGTGGTGTGGCCATGGGGTGGCCATGGGGGATGTGGTGTGGTCATGGGGTGGCCATGGGGGATGTGGTGTGGTCATGGGGTGGCCATGGGGGATGTGGTGTGGTCATGGGGTGGCCATGGGGGATGTGGTGTGGTCATGGGGTGGCCATGGGGGATGTGGTGTGGTCATGGGGTGGCCATGGGGGATGTGGTGTGGTCATGGGGTGGCCATGGGGGATGTGGTGTGGTCATGGGGTGGCCATAGGGGATGTGGTGTGGTCATGGGGTGGCCATGGGGGATGTGGTGTGGTCATGGGGGACATGGAGTGGACATGTGGGAGCCTCAGAACCCCCCCACACCGCAACCCCCTCGGGATAACCACAGCCCCAGAGGCCCCATCCCCGCATCCCCCATCCCCGTATCCCACATCCTCACATCCCCCATCCCAGCATCCCCAATCCCCGCATCCCCCATCCCCACATCCCCCATCCCTGCATCCCCAATCCCCGCATCCCCCATCCCTGCATCCCCAATCCCCGCATCCCCCATCCCCACATCCCCCATCCCCACATCCCCCATCCCCACATCCCCCATCCCAGCATCCCCAATCCCCACATCCCCCATCCCTGCATCGCCCATCCCCGTATCCCCCATCCCCACATCCCCCATCCCTGCATCCCCCATCCCCGCATCCCCCATCCCCATATCCCACATCCTCACATCCCCCATCCCAGCATCCCCAATCCCCACATCCCCCATCTCCGTATGCCCCAAACCCGTATCCCCCATCCCTGCATCCCCCATCCCCACATCCCCAATCCCCACATCCCACATCCCTGTATCCCCCATCCCCACATCCCCCATCCCACATCCCCCATCCCACCCATCCCAGCATCCCCAATCCCCACATCCCCCATCCCTGCATCGCCCATCCCCGTATCCCCCATCCCCACATCCCCCATCCCTGCATCCCCCATCCCCGCATCCCCCATCCCCATATCCCACATCCTCACATCCCCCATCCCTGCATCCCCAATCCCCACATCCCCCATCTCCGTATGCCCCAAACCCGTATCCCCCATCCCTGCATCCCCCATCCCCGCATCCCCAATCCCCACATCCCCCATCCCCACATCCCCAATCCCCACATCCCGCATCCCTGCATCCCCCATCCCAGCATCCCCCATCCCTGTATCCCCCATCCCTGCATCCCCAATCTCCACATCCCCCATCCTTGTATCCCCTATCCCCACGTCCCCCATCCCCTCGTCCCCCACCCCCACGTCCCCCACCCCCGCATCCCCCATCCTCACCCCCCCCATCCCGCATCCCACATCCCCCCATCCCCACCCCCCATCCCCCACCCCCGCATTCCCCATCCTCACCCCCCATCCCGCATCCCGCATCCCCCCATCCCCGCACCCCCGCATCCCCCATCCTCATCCCCGCACCCCCGCACCCCGCATCCCCTCCCGCTGACGGCGCCGCTCACTCCCGTGTCCCCGCAGCACGGGGCGGACGCGCGGGCCCGGGACGGCCGCGGGCACACGGCGCTGTTCTACGCTCGCCGCGCCGGGAGCCGGGAGTGCGCGGACATCCTGGTGCAGCACGGCTGCCCCGGGGAGGGGCCCGGCGACAGCGCCGACGGCACCGGCGGCACCGGCGGCAGGAGCGGCTGCGGGCCCTGCGAGCCGCACACGGCGCTGGTGTAGCCACGGCCCCCCCGCTGCCACCGGCCCCGGTTCTGTCCACGGGAGCTCTCCCGGTCCTGTCCCTCTGCCCGTGCCAGGGCCCGGCAGCCGGCGCTGGTGGCACCGTGGTCCCCCCCCCGGTGCCTCGGTGTGGGGCACAGATGGGGACAGCGCTGGCCGTGTCACCTCGCCCGTGTCACCCCGTTCCTCTCATCCTGCCTACGGCTCCCCACGGACGCGGGTCCTGTCCCCCCGTCCCACCTCTCCCCATGGGTCTCCCACCCCACATCTCCCCTGGCACCGGCACCGTGACAGGCGCAGCCCCGACCCCCTTTTCTACAGCCCCTTTTGTACAACCCCCCCCACACTGTGCCCTGAGACCCCCCCGAACCTGTGACCCCCCCCCCCCCAGCCCCCCTTTTGTCACCATCCCCTTGGGATCCTCTTTAATTTATTGCTTCGTTTCACCGTTGGGTGGTGCCAGGGGCACCCATGGGCCTGGGGGGGCACCCATGAGCCTGGAGGGGGCCCACCCCATGGCCCCCACCCCTGGGACCCTCCCATGAATGTAGGGGTGCCCCTCGCTGTGACGCCCCGGCAGCGCCGGTGGGACTGAGCCAGGGCCCCGGGGCTTGGGGGGACCAGGGAGGTCATGGTGTGTCATGGCATGTCATAGCGTGTCATAGCGTGTCATGGCGTGCTGTGGCGTGCCGTGGCGTGCCGTGGCGTGTCATAGCATGTCATGGCGTGTCATAGCGTGTCATAGCGTGTCATGGCGTGCCGTGGCGTGTCATGGCGTGTACAGCGTTTTGGGGTTGTAACTGTAAGTACGTAACAATGTTGGATTTGGCGCTGTGAGCGCGGCTCCTGCGGCGGCACCGCGGGGGGGTCGGGATGGGGAGGGGGGGCTCCCGCAATGGGGCTGTGGGACCCTGGGGATCCGCCGTGGCTTAGGGATGGAGAGCACCAGGGGCCTGGTGCTGGGGGGTACGGGGGGGCCGGTACCGGTGCTGGGGTGGGTCAGTGGGGTCAGGAGGTCAGGCCTGAAGGTGCCAGAAGGGGTTTGGGGGGGTCAAGGGGGGGTTGGAGGGGGTCATGCCAGTACCGGGGGGGTTCAGTGGGGTGAGGCCGGTACCGGTGCCTGGGGGGGGTCAGGGGGGTGAGGCCGGTACCGGTGCCTGGGGGGGGGGTGAGGGGATGAGGCCGGTACCGGTGCCGGGGGGGGGTCAGGGGGGTGAGGCCGGTACCGGTGCCTGGGGGGTCAGGGGGTGAGGCCGGTACCGGTGCCTGGGGTCAGGGTGAGGCTACCGGTGCCTGGGGGGTGAGGGGATGAGGCCGGTACCGGTGCCTGGGGGGTCAGGGGCGAGGCCGGTACCGGTGCCGGGGGTCAGGGCGACCGGTACCGGTGCCTGGGGGTCAGGGGACCGGTCCGGTGCCGGGGTCAGGGTGAGGCCGGTACCGGTGCCTGGGGGGGGGGTGAGGGGATGAGGCCGGTACCGGTGCCTGGGGGGGGTCAGGGGGGTGAGGCCGGTACCGGTGCCTGGGGGGGGGGTGAGGGGATGAGGCCGGTACCGGTGCCGGTATCCGTAGGGCCGCAGGCGGTGGGTCAGGAACTCCAGGGCGTGCATCTGGACCCCGTCCACGTAGTGAAAGGAGACGGAGAGGTCGGAGCAGCACGCGGCGGCCTGCAGGGGGCGCCAGAGGGGGGCGTGGTCTGAGGAGGCGGGAATGCATGCTAATAGGGCGGGTGCAGGTAGGTGGGCGTGGTCTGCATGCAAATGAAGCGGGAGGGGAGCGCGGGGGCTCAGTGCCCGCTCTGGTCCGCGTGGGCCGGGGTCGGGTGCCGGGTCCCCACTCACCCACTGCACCGGGTAGTAGGAGTACTGCGGGTAGAAGCGGTCGCGGGGCAGGGGCTGGGTGAGGTGCTGCTCCGGCCGGAACGGGTGGAACGTTTCCCGGCCCTGGGAATCCCGGGAGTCCCCCGCGGCCACCCCGAGCTTCTCCAGGCACTGCCCCAGCGCCAGGTCCTCCACGGGGCTGCTGTGGGTGCAGGTCCCGGCGGCGAAGGCGGCCACGAGGAGCCGCAGGGCCCCTTTGCTGAGCACGTACCCGGCTCCCCCGCTCATGTAGCCCTGGCGCACGAAGGGCTTGAAGCGCTTGCCCAAGTAGAGGGGGGCCTCCGGGGAGCGCCCGGCCAGGAGCCAGCGCAGGTTGGCCACCACCACGAAGGTGTCGTCGTCCGCCTTGAGGAACCAATCGGCCTGGTCCAGGTGATGCTCGTGCACGTACTGGAAGGCGCGGATGGTTTTCCAGTAGAGCTGGTGCCGACCTTCCCCCACGGGCAGCCCCACGGCCGGCAGGCTGGGCTCCGGCGCCGAGCTCATGAACAGCACCACGTTGCAGTGCCGGGCCCAGGTCGCCCGTACGTGCCTGGCTCTGGTCTCCAGGGTGCTGGGGCTGGTCATGACCCAGCATAGGACGCGCACCCGCTCGTACAGCGCCTGTGCCAGGCTGCTGTTCACTGCGGGAGAGAGGGAGCTGGGGCAGGCCATGGACACCTCCGTGTGCTGGGAGGTGCCATAGGCACCTCTAAGGGCAGGGATGCCCCATGGACTCCACCACCGGCCACTGCTCCATCCCAGCCCACAGCTCTGAGCTCCCACCATACCCAGGACATCCCGAATGCATCACAGGCTCAGAGCTCCCACTGCCAGCCCCGGAGAAACAGGGGCTGGTTTGGGCTGGGAGGGACCTTGAAGCTCCTCCAGCTCCAACCCCAACCCCTTCCACTGGAGCAGGGTGCTCCGAGCCCCTGTGTCCTTGAGCACTGCCAGGGATGAGGCAGCCCCAGCTTCTCTGGGCACCCTGTGCCAGCGCCTCAGCACCCTCACAGGGAAGAGCTTCTGCCTCAGAGCTCAGCTCAGGCTCCCCTCGGGCAGGTTCAAGCCGTTCCCTTGTCCCTCGGTGCCGCCTCCGCGGTGCCACACGGGGACGTCACCGCCACCACCCCGGCTGTGCCCGTCCCTGCTTCCTGGACTTCACCCTTCCGCACCCCCCCCCCCGTTATCTCCTATGGGTGCCCCCCCGGTCTCACCTGTGGGCGGGGGGAGGCTGCGCAGGGGGGGGGCACCCTCGGCTCTAGGGGGGCCCTGCAGCCCCCCAAGGCCCCGCAGGAAGCTGCCCCCCAGCGCCAGCCCCACGGCGAAGCCCAGCAGGAACCAGGGACCCCGCACGGCCCCACAGCGGCGCCTCGGGGGCTGCAAGGGACAGGGCAGGGATGGAGCCCCCCGAGCACCCAGGGAACCCCTCCGCCACCAGCTCCGTGTCCTGCGGTGACCCCCAAATCCCTCCCCGTGTCCCCTTTGTCCCCCCCAACCCCTCCCTGTCCCCTTACCCGTGCCCCCCTTCCTCCCCTCCCCGGTCCCCCCCCAGACCCCGCAGGGTTTCAGCCCCATTTGACCCCCCCCCAGCCCCATGAGTGTCCCCAAACAACTCCCCATGACCCGGCCGAGCCCAACCTCCTTACAGCCACACCAGGGGCTGTCCCCGGAGCCGCAATGGGGTCACCTGGGGGGTCCCCCCGGTACCTGCCCGGTGCTGCCCATGGCCCTGCCCACGGCTCCACGTGGCTCAGACGCACCCGAACAAGGAACCGGATCAACGGCTCCAAACGGGGTGGGACGAGGTGAGACCGGGGTTGGGGTCAGTGTCAGGGCAGCACCCAGGGCCCCATCCCCACCCCGCTGTAGGTCCCTGGCCCCCGAACCAGCCCCTGCAGCCACCAGCACCCAACGGTGGCCACCAAGAGCCACCCCACTGCTGGGGACACTCGGGGGGGACACACGTTACAGCCCCTTGGGAAGGGGACAGTGGCCACACTGGGGGGGCCATGGTTGTGGTTGAGGACCCCCCAGATGTGCAGGGGGCAATGGCAATGGTGGGGACACGAGTCATGGGGGGGGGGGGCTGCGGCCACTGTGGGCACGTACGGGGCAACCACGGCCCGGGGTGGGGAGAGCGTGGCCGCAAACGGGGGACTCCATGGCCAGGGATGGGGATACCGGGGGGTGGGGGGGGTCCCGGTGGGTCCGCTCAGTTCTGAGGGTCCCGGTGGCCCAGGTGCGTCCCGGCATCGACCCGTCCCCTCCTCGCTCCCATTGGCCAGCACCAGACGAGCCCCCGCCCTTCCTTGATCCTGATTGGCTGCGGCGCGCCCCCAAGCCCACCCCTTTGCGCCCAGTTCATGGGGCGGGCATTAGGACCCAGCGAGGCCGCCGGTGAGCGCTGGGGGGGGCACCGGAGGGACACGGGGGGGTTCAGGTCACGGACAAGGAGACAGAGCCGGGGCACCCGGTTTATTGGTAAAAAGGGGGGACACAAACGGCTCCAGTGGCAACGAGGGACCCCCCCGAATCACCCCCTCCCCATATTACACCCCCCCAAAATACCCCCCTCCAATATCACCCTCCCCGAAACCATTTCCCCACGTCACAGGGACCCCCAAACCAGTCCATGGGACCCAGCTATGGGGCAGCCCCACAGCAGAGCACTGGGGGGGGGGGGGGGTCACAAGTCGGGGTCCTCGGAGTCCCCGGGGGGGGGCTGCTCACGGCGGCCCCCCCACACGAAGCGGTAATTGTCCTGCAGCGCCTGCTGCCGCCGCCGCTCCCGGTGCACCTCGGGGGAGCCCTGCAGCTGGGGGGGACACGGGTCATGGGGGCACAGCGATGGGGGGCACAGCACTGGGGTGGCACAGCAATGGGGGGGCACAGCAATGGGGGGGCACAGCACTGGGGGGGCACAGCGATGGGGGGGCACAGCGATGGGGGGGCACAGCAATGGGGGGGCACAGCAATGGGGGGCACAGCAATGGGGGGCACAGCAATGGGGGGCACAGCGATGGGGGGCACAGCACTGGGGGGGCACAGCGATGGGGGGCACAGCGATGGGGGGCACAGCAATGGGGGGCACAGCGATGGGGGGCACAGCGATGGGGGGGCACAGCACTGGGGGGGCACAGCGATGGGGGGCACAGCGATGGGGGGCACAGCAATGGGGGGCACAGCGATGGGGGGGCACAGCAATGGGGGGCACAGCGATGGGGGGGGCACAGCAATGGGGGGGCACAGCAATGGGGGAGCACAGCAATGGGGGGGCACAGCAATGGGGGAGCACAGCAATGGGGGGCACAGCAATGGGGGGGCACAGCAATGAGGAGCACAGCAATGGGGGGGGCACAGCGATGGGGGGGCACAGCAATGGGGGGGCACAGCGATGGGGGGCACAGCAATGGGGGGGCACAGCGATGGGGGGGCACAGCAATGGGGGGCACAGCGATGGGGGGGCACAGCGATGGGGGGGCACAGCGATGGGGGGGCGCAGCAATGGGGGGCACAGCAATGGGGGGCAGCAATGGGGGGCACAGCGATGGGGGGGCACAGCAATGGGGGGGCACAGCGATGGGGGGCACAGCAATGGGGGGCACAGCAATGGGGGGGCACAGCGATGGGGGGCACAGCGATGGGGGGCACAGCAATGGGGGGCACAGCAATGGGGGGCACAGCAATGGGGGGGCACAGCGATGGGGGGGGCACAGCGATGGGGGGGGCACAGCAATGGGGGGCACAGCAACAGGGATTGGGGCCACTGGCCCCGCTGCCCCTGCTCTCACCAGCACATTGAAGAAGATCTCCTTGAGGTTCTTGGTGTCCTCCTCTGAGAGCCACCGGCCCTCGGCCTCGTCCCCCCCCGCTGTCACGATCTTGATCTCGATCTTCCCTGTGAGGAGGAGAGGGTTGGGGAGGATGGAACAGGGTTGGGGGGGATGGAGGAGGAGGAGGGTTGGGGGGTTACAGAGGAGGAAGAAAGCTGGGGGTGATGGAGGAGGAAGAGAATTGGGGGGTGATGGAGCAGGAAGAGAATTGGGGGGTGACAGAGGAGGATGGGGGGTGATGGAGGAGGAGGAGGGTTGGGAAGGATGGAGGAGGAGGATGGGGGGTGATGGAGGAGGAGGAGGGTTGGGGGGTTACAGAGGATGGGGGGTGATGGAGGAAGAGAATTGGGGGGTGACAGAGGAGGATGGGGGGTGATGGAGGAGGAGGAGGGTTGGGAAGGATGGAGGAGGAGGATGGGGGGTGATGGAGGAGGAGGAAGGTTGGGGGTGCTGGAGGCAGGTATTGGGGGTCCTCCAGTCACTACCTTCTGTCCGCAGCCCCTCCTTGGCCAGCAGCTCCCGCACGTTGCTTTGGGGGTGGCCCTGGGGGGGTTCCTGCTGCCCGGACCTGCTCTTCCTCCCAGCCCCTTCCTCCTCCTCCCTCTCGCCCCCCCCGTCCAACTTGTCCATCAGGCGGTTGAGGGTGGAGGCCAAGGACTTGGAGGCCCGGCTCCGGTCGAACTCGCCCTTCAGCCCCTCGGTCTCCAGCTCATCCTCCACCTGCGGGTCATGACTTTAGGGGGCTGCAGGGGGGGCTCAGCCCGGCAGGGGGGTCCCGGCGCCTCCCGCACCTCATTGATGATGCTGTCGAACTCCTTCTCCATCTCGGTCTTCACCTCCTCCTTCAGCTGCGCCATCTGCTCCCGCGGCAGCAGCACGGCCTCCAGCTCCTTCTCAAAGCCACCCAGGAGCTCCTCGTCCTCCTCGTCCTCTTCCTCCTCCTCTGGCTGCTCCTTGTCACCCCCTGAGGGCTCCTCATGGGCTGGGGGGGCCTTGGCCGCGGCCTCCCCCACCTCCTCCTCCTCCTCCCTCACCTTCTCCTTGGCCTGGAGGTGGAGGGAAGGTTCTCATGGGCACCGCTCGGAGGCAAGGGGAAAGGCGCGGCTGGGAGCAGCTCCCCGCGGGCCCCCACCTTCCTGGAGCTCTCCTTCAGCTCCTCCATGAACTGGAGCAGGTCCCCGAGGCTCCGGATCACTTTGAAGTGGATTTTCTTCCGCGGATCTACAAGGAGAGCACAGCAAAGGACAGGCGGGGGGGGCCGGGGCTGCGGGGGGGGGCACAGGGAGCAGGCAGCACCGAGGGACTCACCGGTCACCCAGCCACCGGCGGCCCTCAGGGACGGCTCCTCCGCCTGCAGAAGAGGGGATGATGGAGCAGGAACCCAACGCGGCTCCTGCCCAAAGGGACACCCGGGAGGACTCACCCTGGTACTGTCCTGGTGGCCGCCATCCTCACCGCTCACCTCGTGGCCCTGCTCCTTGGCTGGCTCTGCTTCATCCCTCGGCGGGGCTGGTAGGGGAGGAAGAGGAGGGGCCGTGGGCACGGCTGCCCCCCCCTTGCGGTGGCTCCTCGGCCATGGCCCACGGGCCCTACCGTCACCATGGGCCACCGGCGCCCCCTCGGGGGGGGTCCCGGGGGTCTCCACATCCCTCTCACTCCACAGCCTCGTGTCCAACGTCTTGAGCTCCTCCGAGATCTCCTCCACCTTCCGCTTGGTGTCCGCTGCGGGGACACAAGAGGGGGACCCGCGTCACCCCTGCAGGGTCCCACCCTGCACCCACCCCGGGGGGGGCCCCGCTACTCACAGACTTGGGCCTGGACGTACTGGACGTACTGGGCCGGGCTGAGCGCGGGCTGGCACAGGATGGGCTGCGGCGCCGCGGCGGGGGACGGCCGCAGGAGCGGGTGGTGGCAGATGCGGGGGGTGTGAACCGTGAGCACATAGGAGCAGGACTGGGGCTCGTCCACGCGGGCGAGGTGGTCACCAGCTCCCTCCTCACACAGGAACTGGGAGGTGGAGCCATCATCAACACCACCACCATCAGCACCGTCACCACCATCAGCACCACCATCATCATCACCACCATCACCACAACCAGCATCATCACTGCTACCATTATCATCACCATCATCACCATCGCCACCACCATCACCGCTACCACCATCACCGCTACCATCATCATCACCATCATCACCGCTACCATCATCACCATCACCACCATCATCATCACCATCATCACCATCACCACCACTACCATCACCACCACCACCATCACCACCACCATCACCGCTACTATCATCACCGCTACCATCATCATCACCATCACCACCATGACCATCACCACTACCATCATCACCGCTACCATCATCACCACTACCATCATCATCACCATCACCACCACCATCACCGCTACTATCATCACCGCTACCATCATCATCACCATCACCACCATGACCATCACCACTACCATCATCACCGCTACCATCATCACCACTACCATCATCATCACCATCACCACCACCATCACCGCTACTATCATCACCGCTACCATCATCATCACCATCACCACCATGACCATCACCACTACTATCATCACCGCTACCATCATCATCACCACCATGACCATCACCACTACCATCACCACCATCACTGCTACCATCATCACCACCACCACCATCACCGCCACCACTTCCCAGTGCTGCTGCAGCCTCACCCTCACTTCAGCCTCGCGGGCCCTGCCGGTGAGGTCGCAGCGGGAGCCGTTCACGTAGCTCTGGCTGTGGTAGCGCTTCAGCCGGTGCTGCTTGGAGGCCTGCAGAGGGGTTGGAGCTGGGGATTCTCTGCTGGCTCGTACGCAGGCTGGCTGCTGGCACATGCAGGCAGGATGGAGCCCAAACCTTGGCTGTTTCGTCATCCCAGTCGAACGCTGACTGATAATAGCCGAGGAAGAGGATGTCTCCTTTGATCTCTGACTCTACAGTGAGAAGCCACAGAGGCACAGGCTGGAGGGGCCATTGGGGACAATTTGCCCCCCCCCCATCCTCCTTGTGCCACCATCACCTTCCACATGGTACTGCTGGATGTGCTTCCCATAGCAGAACTCGTAGGTCCACCAGTCCTTGGTCTGTAAAACATGGGGATGAGCAGGGATGGGGGCCCCCAAATCCCAGCCCTTGTCCCTAGGGCCCACTCTGTGCCCCAGAGCCCACCTTGACGAGGCAGGGAGCCGCTGCCATGGGCTGCAGGAGCTCGCTGACCCCGGAGCCGTTGTAGAGCTGTGCCTCCTCCAGGGGCTCCGGGGGGCTCCGCACGGCCGCCGCCGGGAGCCGGCACTCGTAGCGCTGCTTGAACTTGGAGGCCACCGTCACCACGTCCCCCGGCGGGCGCTGGGGGGGACACGGGGCTCGGGGCTCGGTCCTTGGAGGGCACCGGTGTCCCCCTCCCCGTGCCTCAGTTGCCCCCAAGCCCACTCTGCCCGAAGGGGCCCGAGCTACCGAGGCGCGGGGGCCCCGTTCCCGGCCCCACGGAGCCGGTTCCTGCCCTGGGGGGAGCCACGGGAGCTGCTCAGCGCCCGGAGCCCCCAGCTCCATGCCCGGGTGGTGCCTTCGCGCCGGGAACCGCAGTGGAACACGCGGTGTCCTCAGCCCGGTACCGAGCCCCATCCCCGGGACCGCCCGGGCCGCTGTTCCCCGGCCGCTGCCCCGCGCACCTGCCCGGCCAGCACGGGCTCGGCCAGGATCTCGAGGCCGTACTTAAGCTCGCCGAGCTCCTGCAGGTCCAGCGCGGCGCGGGCGCCCCGCAGCGCCGGGCCCAGCACGGCCAGGACCGAGAGGAGAAGCGGCCCCGGGCCCGGGCCCCGGCACCGCAGCGCCGCCATCTTCGCCCTCCTCACCGAGCCGCTTCCGCCCGGCACCTCCCCGTGCCCGCCCCCGCGCCCTACGTTTTGCGCAGCGATTGGTCAGAGCGGCTGCCCGTCAGAGCGGTGCTCTCCTTCTATTGGTCAGCTGCCCGCGGTGACGTCACCGGTGTTGAGTCCGCGGCGCAGGGCGGAGGTTCCTCCCGCTGCTGGAAGCGATTGGGCCGAGTCAGCGCTGGTCTGAGCCAATGGGGAGGCGGAGAGCGATGACGCAGGCAGAGGCGGGGATGCCGGCTCCCCATTGGCTGAGCGGGATGCAGGCGAACCCCGAGCCCTGATTGGTGGAGAGCGTGCAGAGCATCCCTGAGGGGGCTTGAGGGGAGGTTGGGGGGGCGCTTTGTCACGTGATTAACGGAGCCGGGAGGAGGGGGCCCGGCCCCTCTCCAGGGTGAGCCTCCCCCGTCCCGTTCCCCCCGCGACCCCCAGGAGCACCCCCCCTCCCCAATTCCCGCTCCCCAATTCCCAGCCCCCAATTCCCTCCCCAGCCCCCAGATCCCAGCCCCCATCCTCCCATTGCCCCTCCGGTCCCCTCCGCCTCGGGCAGTCCCGGCCCCCCCCGTTCCACCCCCCGGGGGCTCAATGGCACCGTTGTTCTGCCCATGACTGGACAGAGCCCGGCCTGTGGCGCCAGGAGCCTCCGCCTCACAGGGGGGCGGGACCCGGCGATAAGCCGAGGGGGGGCCCCTATCCCGACCCCCGCCAGGCCCGATGCGCCGGTGACAGCGGCGGCCGCCTCCTTCCCGCTCTTTGTCTCCCCCCGCTCCCCTGCTTCCCGCCCCTCCCGGGGCTGCGGCGGTGCCGTTCCCAACCGGGGCCGCCGGGGGCGCCCGTTTCCCCCCCCCCCGCAGACACCGACAGACCCCCGCCTCTGCCGGTGCCGGGACCCGCCGGCGGAGCCAGGTAGGGCCGGGGCCATCTAGAGCCTCCATATCGCTACAGGTCGAGGCGAGAGGGGCCATCCGCCTACATCTCCCTTTTCCCTAAGCTCCCCCCCGGGCCTCTAAATCCCTCAAGCCCCGCATTGGCCGCATTGCCTGACTCCCCCCGGTCTATCTCCCACTGTCGAACCCCCGCAACCTGACCCGCCCACTCCTAACCCCCCCTCCATTCCTGATCCCCCAATCCTGTCCCCCTACTCCTCGCCCTCCATTGCCAGACCCCTTCAATCCTGATCTCTCCACTCCTGACCCCCCCAATCCTGCATCCCCAATCCTGTGCCCTGATTCCTGGGCCACCATTCCCAAACCGCCACAGTCCTGACCCCCTCCATTCCTGATTCCCCAATCCTACGCCCCCATCCTGCCCCCCATTCCTGCCCCCCCATTCCTGCCCACCCCAATCCTGACCCCCCCCTCCTTGCACAGAACCCCCGTGGGGGGTCTGTGTGTGTCCCCTGGCCCTGATGCTGTCCCTGTGTCCCCAGGCCGGTGTTGTGGGGGACAGAGCCATGAGCGTGAGCTGAGAACCCCCAAGAGACCTGCAGCCAGCCCGAGGTGAGACTGGGGATGCTGGGGGTGCTGGGAGCACTGAGGGCAGTGGGAGCACTGGGGACAGTGGGAAGCACTGGGGGCACTGGGAGAACTGGGGGCACTGGGAGCACTGGGAGGCACTGGGGAACACTGGGAGCACTGGAATGATGAGGGGGCACTGGGGGGCACTAGGAAGCGCTGGAGGGCACTGGAATGATGGGGGGCACTGGGGAGCACTGGGGGAAACTGCAGGGCACTGGGATGCACTGGGAGCAGTGGGAGCACTGCGGGGCACTGGGCGCACTGGGGAGCAGTGGGGGGCATTGGGAGCACTGGGGGGCACTGGGAGGCACTGGGAGTGACAGGGGGGTGCTGGAAAGGCTTGGATCACAGAGGGACACTGTGGGATTCCTGGGGACACTGGGAGCAAGTGGGGAGGCAATGGGAGGTTCTGGAGGGTGCTGGGGGAACCGGGGGGGGGGGCACTGGGATGAACTGGGGAGGGGTCGGTGTACTCTCGGGGTCACTCGGGGTCACGCTGTGTCCCCTCCCTCTGCTGCAGCGCCCCCTGCCGGCCGCAGCATGCGTGGCGCGCCGCGCTCGTGCGCGCTGGCGGTGGGCGTGGCCTCGGCGCTGGCGCTGCTGCTGCACCTCTGGGTGCCCGCGGGCCCCCCCAGCGTGGACCTGAGCGGCCCCCCCCGCCTGCCGCCCCCCCCACGAGGGCCCGCGCGCGCCTACCCGCACGTGCCCTTCCGCCTGCGCCGTGACGTCATCGAGTGAGGGCGGGGCCCACGGTGGGGGTGTGGGGGGCACATGGGGGGGTTATTCATGGGGGGGGGGAATGAGGGCACCCATGGGTGGGGGGACCCATAGACGTGAGAACCTCAGGACAGCGGCACCCATGGCTGGGAGCAGGCGCTGTTGGGGGGAGCCATGCTTTGGGTGGCACCCAAGGGGGGTGAGTCCATGGACCCAGGGATGGAGCACCCCGGGGCTGGGGGCTGGAGCCATGGGGCTGTGGCAGGGTGATTGGTGGGGCTGAGGAGGCGTCAGCGTGGGCGGCAAGGCTGTGCTGGCCCATGCTGCTCCATACTGGTCCATGTGGGTCCATACTGGTCCATACGGGCCCATGCTGGTCCATACGGGTCCATGCGGGTCCATACAGGTCCATACTGGTGCATGCTGGTCTATACAGGTCCATACTGGTCCATACTGGTCCATGCTGGTCAATGCTTGTCCATACTGATCCATACTTGTCCATACTGATCCATACTTGTCCATACTGATCCATACTGTTCCATACCGGTCTATTCTGATCCGTACCGGTCCATACTGATCCATACTGTTCCATACTGATCCATACTGGTCCATACTGATCCGTACTGGTCTATTCTGATCCATACTGGTCCATACTGATCCGTACTGGTCTATTCTGATCCATACTGTTCCATACTGTTCCATACTGTTCCATACTGATCCATACTGGTCCATACTGATCCGTACTGGTCCATACTGATCCATACTGTTCCATACTGATCCATACTGGTCCATACTGATCCGTACTGGTCTATTCTGATCCGTACTGTTCCATACTGATCCATACTGATCCATACTGTTCCATACTGACCCATATTGATCCATACTGGTTCATACTGATCCATACTGGTCCATACTGATCCATACTGACCCATACTGTTCCATACTGACCCATACTGATCCATACTGGTCCATACTGACCCATACTGATCCATACTGGCCCATACTGATCCATACTGGTTCATACTGATCCATACTGTTCCATACTGACCCATACTGATCCATACTGTTCCATACTGATCCATACTGGTTCATACTGTTCCATACTGGTCCATACTGTTCCATATTGATCCATACTGACCCATACTGATCCATACTGGTTCATACTGATCCATACTGTTCCATACTGACCCATACTGATCCATACTGATCCATACTGTTCCATACTGACCCATACTGTTCCATACTGACCCATACTGTTCCATACTGATCCATACTGATCCATACTGGTTCATACTGACCCATACTGTTCCATACTGGTCCATACTGATCCATACTGGTCCGTACTGGTCCGTACTGGTCCATGCTGCCCCATCCGGCTCCGCTCCGCCCCCTGCAGGCTGCTGCCCGGGAACGGGTGCTCGTGCGCGGCGGAGCCGGGGCCGCTCTTCGGGCAGGGCCGCGGCGCCGTTGACTTCGGCAGCAGCTTCGGAACCGGCGAGCGGCGGCTGCAGCAGCAGCGGGAGCGCGAGTTCCGCTCGTACCGGCAGCGGTGAGCGGGGGGGGGCAGCGGAGCGGGGTCACCGTGGGGCAGGGCGAGCACCTGCTATGGGGCAGGGCGCTATGGGGCAGGGTGAGCACCTGCTATGGGGCAGGGTGCTATGGGGCAGGATGAGCACCTGCTATGGGGCAGGGTGAGCACCTGCTATGGGGCAGGGTGAGCACCTGCTATGGGGCAGGGTGCTATGGGGCAGGGTGAGCACCTGCTATGGGGCAGGGTGAGCACCTGCTATGGGGCAGGGCGCTATGGGGCAGGATGAGCACCTGCTATGGGGCAGGATGAGCACCTGCTATGGGGCAGGGCGCTATGGGGCAGGGTGAGCACCTGCTATGGGGCAGGGCGCTATGGGGCAGGATGAGCACCTGCTATGGGGCAGGATGAGCACCTGCTATGGGGCAGGGCGCTATGGGGCAGGATGAGCACCTGCTATGGGGCAGGGCGCTATGGGGCAGGATGAGCACCTGCTATGGGGCAGGGTGAGCACCTGCTATGGGGCAGGGTGAGCACCTGCTATGGGTCAGGGCGCTATGGGGCAGGATGAGCACCTGCTATGGGGCAGGGCGCTATGGGGCAGGATGAGCACCTGCTATGGGGCAGGGTGCTATGGGGCAGGATGAGCACCTGCTATGGGGCAGGGCGCTATGGGGCAGGGTGAGCACCTGCTATGGGGCAGGGCGCTATGGGGCAGGATGAGCACCTGCTATGGGGCAGGGCGCTATGGGGCAGGGTGAGCACCTGCTATGGGGCAGGGCGCCATGGGGCAGGGCACCCACTGCGCGCTCCCCACAGGGTGCAGTCTCCGGCCGATCGCCTCCTCATCGTCCGCGCTAACTCGCCCCTGGAGTACCCGGCGCAGGGGGTGGAGGTGCGGCCGCTGCAGACGGTGCTGGTGCCCGGTGAGAGGGGCCGGGGGCCCGGGAGGGCGCTGTGGGGCAGGGGGGCAGGAGGCCTCTGCCCCACTCATCTGCCCCCATCTCTGGTCCCACAGGGCTCAGCCTGCAGGCGGCCGGCAGGGAGAGCTATGAGGTGAGGGTGGGTGGAGGGCAGGGGGGCAGATCAAAGGCACCCCCTGGGACACGTCCCCCCATTGCCCCCCATTGCCCCCCATTGCCCCCCATTGCCCCAGGTGAACCTGACGGCCTCCATGGGGACGCTGGCGGTGGCTGCGGTGGTAGAGGGGGTGCTGCTGCGCGGTGAGGGGCAGCCCCACCTCTCCATGGCCAGCACCCGCCTGGACCACCTCAACCGGCAGCTCCAGTTCGTCACCTACACCAACACCGTGTTCCACCCCGACACCGCCGACATCGGTGGGTGCTGGGCCTAGGGGGGCTCGGGGTGGGTGCTGTGGATGGGAGCTGGTCCATGGGTGGGATGCGGATGGGAGCTGGTCCATGGGTGGGATGTGGGATGTGGATGGGAGCTGGTCCATGGGTGGGATGCGGATGGGAGCTGGTCCATGGGTGGGATGCGGATGGGAGCTGGTCCATGGGTGGGATGTGGGATGTGGATGGGAGCTGGTCCATGGGTGGGATGCGGATGGGAGCTGGTCCATGGGTGGGATGCGGATGGGAGCTGGTCCATGGGTGGGTGCTTTGGATGGAACTGGTCCATGGGTGGGATGCGGATGGGAGCTGGTCCATGGGTGGGATGCGGATGGGAGCTGGTCCATGGGTGGGATGCGGATGGGAGCTGGTCCATGGGTGGGATGCGGATGGGAGCTGGTCCATGGGTGGGATGTGGATGGAGCTGGTCCATGGGTGGGATGCGGATGGGAGCTGGTCCATGGGTGGGATGCGGATGGGAGCTGGTCCATGGGTGGGATGTGGGATGCGGATGGGAGCTGGTCCATGGGTGGGATGTGGGATGCGGATGGGAGCTGGTCCATGGGTGGGATGTGGATGGGAGCTGGTCCATGGGTGGGATGCGGATGGGAGCTGGTCCATGGGGGGTGGGATGCGGATGGGAGCTGGTCCATGGGTGGGATGTGGATGGGAGCTGGTCCATGGGTGGGATGCGGATGGGAGCTGGTCCATGGGTGGGATGTGGGATGTGGATGGGAGCTGGTCCATGGGTGGGATGCGGATGGGAGCTGGTCCATGGGTGGGATGCGGATGGGAGCTGGTCCATGGGTGGGATGCGGATGGGAGCTGGTCCATGGGTGGGATGCGGATGGGAGCTGGTCCATGGGTGGGATGCGGATGGGAGCTGGTCCATGGGTGGGATGCGGATGGGAGCTGGTCCATGGGTGGGATGTGGGATGCGGATGGGAGCTGGTCCATGGGTGGGATGCGGATGGGAGCTGGTCCATGGGTGGGATGCGGATGGGAGCTGGTCCATGGGTGGGATGCGGATGGGAGCTGGTCCATGGGTGGGATGCGGATGGGAGCTGGTCCATGGGTGGGATGCGGATGGGAGCTGGTCCATTGGGA
This sequence comes from Neopsephotus bourkii, assembly GCF_033783945.1. Classification (NCBI taxonomy): domain Eukaryota; kingdom Metazoa; phylum Chordata; class Aves; order Psittaciformes; family Psittacidae; genus Neopsephotus; species Neopsephotus bourkii. The sequence goes on along the minus strand of NW_026900834.1, from coordinate 61,549 downwards.
TGCGGATGGGAGCTGGTCCATGGGTGGGATGCGGATGGGAGCTGGTCCATGGGTGGGATGTGGATGGGAGCTGGTCCATGGGTGGGATGCGGATGGGAGCTGGTCCATGGGTGGGATGCGGATGGGAGCTGGTCCATGGGTGGGATGTGGATGGGAGCTGGTCCATGGGTGGGATGCGGATGGGAGCTGGTCCATGGGTGGGATGTGGGATGTGAGGAGCTGGTCCATGGGTGGGATGCGGATGGGAGCTGGTCCATGGGTGGGATGTGGGATGTGGATGGGAGCTGGTCCATGGGTGGGATGTGGGATGCGGATGGGAGCTGGTCCATGGGTGGGATGCGGATGGGAGCTGGTCCATGGGTGGGATGCGGATGGAGCTGGTCCATGGGTGGGATGCGGATGGGAGCTGGTCCATGGGTGGGATGCGGATGGGAGCTGGTCCATGGGTGGGATGCGGATGGGAGCTGGTCCATGGGTGGGATGTGGGATGTGGATGGGAGCTGGTCCATGGGTGGGATGTGGGATGCGGATGGGAGCTGGTCCATGGGTGGGATGCGGAGGGAGCTGGTCCATGGGTGATGCGGATGGGAGCTGGTCCATGGGTGGGATGCGGATGGGAGTGGTCCATGGGTGGGATGTGGATGGGAGCTGGTCCATGGGTGGGATGCGGATGGGAGCTGGTCCATGGGTGGGATGCGGATGGGAGCTGGTCCATGGGTGGGATGCGGATGGGAGCTGGTCCATGGGTGGGATGCGGATGGAGCTGGTCCATGGGTGGGATGCGGATGGGAGCTGGTCCATGGGTGGGATGCGGATGGGAGCTGGTCCATGGGTGGGATGCGGATGGGAGCTGGTCCATGGGTGGGATGCGGATGGGAGCTGGTCCATGGGTGGGATGCGGATGGGAGCTGGTCCATGGGTGGGATGTGGATGGGAGCTGGTCCATGGGTGGGATGCGGATGGGAGCTGGTCCATGGGTGGGATGTGGGATGTGGATGGGAGCTGGTCCATGGGTGGGATGCGGATGGAGCTGGTCCATGGGTGGGATGTGGATGGGAGCTGGTCCATGGGTGGGATGCGGATGGGAGCTGGTCCATGGGTGGGATGTGGGATGTGGATGGGAGCTGGTCCATGGGTGGGATGCGGATGGGAGCTGGTCCATGGGTGGGATGCGGATGGGAGCTGGTCCATGGGTGGGATGCGGATGGGAGCTGGTCCATGGGTGGGATGCGGATGTGGTCCATGGGTGGGATGTGGATGGGAGCTGGTCCATGGGTGGGATGTGAGGATGTGGATGGGAGCTGGTCCATGGGTGGGATGCGGATGGAGCTGGTCCATGGGTGGGATGCGGATGGGAGCTGGTCCATGGGTGGGATGTCGGATGGGAGCTGGTCCATGGGTGGGATGCGGATGGGAGCTGGTCCATGGGTGGGATGCGGATGGAGCTGGTCCATGGGGGATGTGGTGGAGCTGGTCCATGGGTGGGATGCGGATGGGAGCTGGTCCATGGGTGGGATGTGGGATGTGGATGGGAGCTGGTCCATGGGTGGGATGCGGATGGGAGCTGGTCCATGGGTGGGATGCGGATGGGAGCTGGTCCATGGGTGGGATGTGGGATGTGGATGGAGCTGGTCCATGGGTGGGATGCGGATGGAGCTGGTCCATGGGGGATGCGGATGGGAGCTGGTCCATGGGTGGGGGATGTGGATGGGAGCTGGTCCATGGGTGGGATGCGGATGGGAGCTGGTCCATGGGTGGGATGCGGATGGGAGCTGGTCCATGGGTGGGATGCGGATGGGAGCTGGTCCATGGGTGGGATGCGGATGGGAGCTGGTCCATGGGTGGGATGCGGATGGGAGCTGGTCCATGGGTGGGATGCGGATGGGAGCTGGTCCATGGGTGGGCTGAGGTGGGTGCCCCCCCCTGGGGTCCGTGGCCGGGGAGGGGGTCCCCGCGGTGGGGGGGTGCCGGTGCCGCCCAGCTCCCACTGCCCCTCCAGTGCAGTTCTGCACCCACGGGCACGAGGCCGCCTTCGCCATCCGCATCCGGCACCCGCCCGCGCCAAGGCTCTATGGGCCCGGGGACAGTGACGGTGACGGAGGTGACTGGGACTGAGCCCCAGTGCCCCCCCCATGCTCCCAGTGCCCCCCAGTGCTCCCAGTGCCCCCCCCTATTGCTCCCAGTGCCCCCCCAGTGCTCCCAGTGCCCCCCCCAGTGCTCCCAGTGCCCCTCCCAGTGCTCCCAGTGCCCCCCCAGTGCTCCCAGTGCTCCCAGTGCCCCCCAGTGCTCCCAGTGCCCACCCCCCAGTGCTCCCAGTGCCCCTCCAGTGCTCCCAGTGCCCCCCCAGTGCTCCCAGTGCCCCCCAGTGCTCCCAGTGCCCCTCCAGTGCTCCCAGTGCCCCCCCAGTGCTCCCAGTGCCCCCCAGTGCTCCCAGTGACCCTTCAGTGCTCCCAGTGCCCCGTTAATGCCCCCAGTGCCCCCCCCAGTGCTCCCAGTGCCCCCCCAGTGCTCCCAGTGCCCCCCCAGCTCCCAGTGCCTCCCAGTGCTTCCCAGTGCCCCCCCCAGTGCCTCCCAGTGCTTCCCAGTGCTCCCAGTGCCTCCCAGTGCTTCCCAGTGCCTCCCAGTGCTTCCCAGTGCCCCCCCAGTGCTCCCAGTGCCCCCCAGTGCTCCCAGTGCCCCCAGTGCCCCCAGTTCCCCCCAGTGCTCCCCAGTGCTCCCAGTGCTCCCAGTGCTCCCAGTGCCCCCCAGTGCTCCCAGTGTTCCCAGTGCTCCCAGTACTCCCAGTGCTCCCAGTACTCCCAGTGCTCCCAGTACCCCCAGTGCTCCCAGTACCCCCAGTACTCCCAGTGTCCCCCAGTGCTCCCAGTGCCCTCCCCCCAGTGCTCCCAGTGCCCCCCAGTGCTCCCAGTGCCCACCCCCCAGTGCTCCCAGTGCCCCCCAGGGCTCCCAGTGACCCCCAGTGCTCCCAGTGCCCCCCGCGTCCTCCAGTGCCCACCCCCCAGTGCTCCCAGTGCCCAACCGTGCTCCCAGTGCCCACCCCCCAGTACTCCCAGTGCCCAACCGTGCTCCCAGTGCCCCCCCCCCAGTGCTCCCAGTGCTCCCAGTGCCCACCCCCCGGTGCTCCCAGTGCCCCCCAGTGCTCCCAGTGCCCACCCCCCAGTGCTCCCAGTGCCCCCCAGTGCTCCCAGTGCCCCAGTCCCTTTCCCCCCCGGTTCAGCCCCGTTCCCTGGCCCCTCCCCCAGGTTACAACGTCTCGGCTCTGGTCACCATCGCCACCAAAACCTTCCTGCGCTACGAGAAGCTGCGGGGGCTCCTCTCCAGCATCCGCCGCTTCTACCCCGGCGTCACCGTGGTGGTGGCCGACGACAGCCCCCGGCCCGAGCCGCTCAGCGGGCCCCACCTCGAGCACTACGTCATGCCCTTCGGCAAGGTGCGCCCGGGGGGCTGGGGGGCCATGGGGGGCTGTTGGTGCCATGGGGTGCTGTGGGGAGTTGTGGGGTGCCATGGGGTGCTGGGGGGGCCATGGGGTGCTGTGGGTGCCATGGGGTGCCGTGGGTGCCATGGGGTGCTGTGGGGAGTTGTGGGGTGCCATGGGGTGCTGTGGGTGCCATGGGGTGCTGTGGGGTGTCATGGGGTGCTGTGGGGAGTTGTGGGGTGCCATAGGGTGCTGTGGGTGCCATGGGGTGCTGTGGGTGCCATGGGGTGCTGTGGGGAGTTGTGGGGTGCCATAGGATGCTGTGGGGTGCCATGGGGTGCTGTGGGGTGTCATGGGGTGCTGTGGGGTGTCATGGGATACTGTGGGGAGTTGTGGGGTGCCATAGGATGCTGTAGGTGCCATGGGGTGCTGTGGGTGCCATGTGGTGCTGTGGGGAGTTGTGGGGTGCCATAGGATGCTGTGGGGTGCTGTGGGTGTCATGGGGTGCTGTGGGGAGTTGTGGGGTGCCATGGGGTGCTGTGGGTGCCATGGGGTGCTGTGGGGAGTTGTGGGATGCCATAGGATACTGTGGGGTGCCATGGGGTGCTGTGGGTGCCATGGGGTGCCGTGGGTGCCATGGGGTGCTGTGGGGAGTTGTGGGATGCCATAGGATACTGTGGGGTGCCATGGGGTGCTGTGGGTGCCATGGAGGGCTGTGGGGAGGTGTGGGGTGCAATAGGATGCTGTGGGGTCTCAAGGGGTGCTGAGGGTGCCATAGGCTGCGGTGGGGTGATGTGGGTTGCCATGGGGTTCCATGGGGTACTGTGGGATGCTGTTGGGTGCCACGGGATGCAATGGGGTGCCTTGGGGTGTTGTGAGTGCTGTGGATGCCATGGGTTACCATGGGGTGCTGTGGGATGCCTTGGGGTGCTGTGGACATCATGGGTTGCTGTGGGGTGGACACGTGGTGAGCATGGGGTGGCTGTGGGGTGCCATGGGGTTACCATGGGGTTACCATGGGGTTACCATGGGGTTGCCATGGGGTTACCATGGGGTGGCTGTGGGGGGCCATGGGGTTACCATGGGGTTACCATGGGGTGCCATGGGGTTACCATGGGGTTACCATGGGGTTACCATGGGGTGCCATGGGGTTACCATGGGGTTACCATGGGGTTACCATGGGGTTACCATGGGGTTGCCATGGGGTTACCATGGGGTGGCTGTGGGGGGCCATGGGGTTACCATGGGGTTACCATGGGGTTACCATGGGGTTACCATGGGGTTACCGTGGGGTTACCATGGGGGTTACCATGCGGTTACCATGGGGGTTACCATGGGGGTGCCATGGGGGTGCCGTTGGCTGCCGTGGGCGCAGTGGGGCAGGCGTGGGGCTGACGCCGTCCCCGCAGGGCTGGTTCGCGGGGCGGAACCTGGCCGTGTCCCAGGTGAGCACCAAGTACGTGCTGTGGGTGGACGACGACTTCATCTTCACGCCCCGCACGCGGCTCGAGAAGCTCGTGGATGTGCTGGAGAGAACCAGCCTGGACCTGGTGCGGGGGGGGCGGGGGTGCCCTCGGGTCCCAGCCCCATCCCAGGGTCCCGGGGGCTGCTCTCAACCCATCCCCGGTGCTGACGGCGGGGCCGCTGCTCCCATCCCTGCCCCATCCCAGGGCCCCGGGGGCTGCTCTCAACCCATCCCCGGTGCTGACGGCGGGGCCGCTGCTCCCATCCCTGCCCCTGTCCCAGGGCCCCGGGGGCTGCTCCCACCCTGTTCCTGGTGCCCAGAGCCATTGCTGGACCTGGGCTTCAGGTCCCATTCCCGGTGCTGATGCTGGGTTCCCGTTCCCAGTGCCAATGCCGGGGTCCTGGTTCCTTTTCCTGGTGCCGGTGCTCTCGGTCCCATTCCCATTCCCATGTTTGTTCCTATTCCCATTCCTATTCCTGCTCCTGTTCCCTTTCCTTTCAATTCCCGTGTCCATTGCCATCCCCATCCCCATGCCTGTTCCAGTTCCCGTTCCCATTCACGTCTGCTCCCGTTCCCCATTCCCTGTTCCCTTTTCAATCCCCGTGTCTATTCCCATTCCCATTTCTGTTCCCATTCCTATTTCCATGTCTGTTCCGGTTCCCGTTCCCATTCCCGTGTCTGCTCCCATTCCCTGTTCCCGTTCCCATTCCCGTGTCTGCTCCCATTCCCTGTTCCCGTTCCCATTCCCGTGTCTGCTCCCATTCCCTGTTCCCGTTCCCATTCCCGTGTCTGTTCCCATTCCCTGTTCCTGTTCCCTTTCCTATTCCCGTGTCTGCTCCTATTCCCTGTTCCCGTTCCCATTCCTGTGTCTGTTCCCATTCCCTGTTCCCGTTCCCATTCCCGTGTCTGCTCCCATTCCCTGTTCCCTGTTCCCGTATCTGCTCCCATTCCCTGTTCCCGTTCCCACTCCTGTGTCTGTTCCCATTCCCTGTTCCCGTTCCCATTCCTGTGTCTGCTCCCATTCCCTGTTCCCGTTCCCATTCCCGTGTCTGTTCCCATTCCCTGTTCCCTGTTCCCGTATCTGCTCCCATTCCCTGTTCCCGTTCCCACTCCCGTGTCTGCTCCCATTCCCTGTTCCCGTTCCCATTCCTGTGTCTGTTCCCATTCCCTGTTCCCTGTTCCCGTATCTGCTCCCATTCCCTGTTCCCGTTCCCATTCCCCGTTCCCTGTTCCCGTTCCCACTCCTGTGTCTGTTCCCATTCCCTGTTCCCGTTCCCACTCCTGTGTCTGTTCCCATTCCCTGTTCCCGTTCCCACTCCTGTGTCTGTTCCCCGTTCCCTGTTCCCGTTCCCATTCCCGTGTCTGTTCCCATTCCCTGTTCCCTGTTCCCGTATCTGCTCCCATTCCCTGTTCCCATTCCCCGTTCCCTGTTCCTGTTCCCATTCCCTGTTCCCGTTCCCACTCCTGTGTCTGTTCCCATTCCCTGTTCCCGTTCCCCGTTCCCTGTTCCTGTTCTCATTCCCTGTTCCCTGTTCCCCGTTCCCTGTTCCCATTCTCTGTTCCCTGTTATTCCCCGTTCCCTGTTCCCGTTCCCATTCCCTGTTATTCCCCGTTCCCTGTTCCTGTTCCCGTTCCCATTCCCGTGTCTGTTCCCATTCCCTGTTCCCTGTTCCCCGTTCCCTGTTCCCGTTCCCATTCCCTGTTATTCCCCGTTCCCTGTTCCCGTTCCCGCCCCCGCCCCCGCCCCCGTCCGGCTCCCGCAGTGACGGCGCCGCGGCTCCCGCAGGTGGGTGGCGCTGTGCGGGAGATCACCGGTTTCACCACCACCTACCGGCAGCGGCTCTCGGTGCGGGCGGGCGGCGCGGGCGGGGACTGCCTGCGGGCCCGCCCCGGCTTCCATCACCGCCTCGCGGGCTTCCCGGCCTGCGTCGTCACCGACGGCGTCGTCAACTTCTTCCTGGCCCGCACGGACAAGGTCCGGCAGGTGGGGTTCGACCCCCGGCTGCGGCGCGTGGCGCACCTCGGTGAGCGGCGGGACACGGGGGAGATGGGGGGGAGATGGGGGATAGGGGACGCGGGACATGGGGGTAGGGGATGTGGGGATGTGGGATATGGGGGTAGGGGATGTGGGATAGGGGATGTGGGGATGTGGGATATGGGGGTAGGTGATGTGGGGATGTGGGATAGGGGATGTGGTATAAGGGGTGTGGGATATGGGATGTGGGGATGTGGGATAGGGCATGTGGGATACGGGATGTGGTATAAGGGGTGTGGGATAGTGGGACATGGGATGTGGGATATGGGGACGTGGGATGTGGGGATATGGGATAGGGGACGTGGGACATGGGATGTGGGGTAGGGGATGTGGGATATGGGGTCATGGGATGTGGAATAAGGGATGTGGGATATGGGATGTGGGGATGTGGGATAGGGGATGTGGTATAAGGGGTGTGGGATAGTGGGACATGGGATATGGGGGCATGGGATGTGGATTTGGGGATGTGGGATATGGGGATAGGGGATGTGGGATATGGGGATGTGGGATATGGGATGTGGGATAGGGGATCTGGAATATGGGATGTGGTATATGGGGATGTGGGATAGGGGGACATGAGATGTGGGATATGGGATAGGGGATGTGGGATATGGGATGTAGGATTTGGGGATGTGGGATACGGGGATGTGGAATATGGGGACATGGGATGTGGGATAAGGGATGTGGGATATGGGGCACAGGATGTGAGCTATGGGATAGGTGATGTGGATTTGGGGATGTGGGATATGGGGATAGGGGATGTGGGATATGGGGGCATGGGATGTGGGATATGGGATGTGGGATATGGGGATGTGGGATATGGGATAGGGCGATACAGGATATGGGACATGGGTATGTGGGATATGGGGTTATGGAAATGGGGATGTGGGATATAGGGGTGTCAGATATGGTGATATGGAACATGGGGATGTGGGACATGGGGATATGGGAAGTGTGATAAAGGGACATGGGGATATGGGGACATGGGGATATGGAACATGGGGATGTGGGACATGGGGATATGGGAAGTGTGATAAAGGGACATGGGGATATGCAACATGGGATGTGTGATACGGGGACATGGGGACATGGGGATATGGGACATGGGGATGTGGGACATGGGGATGTGGGACATGGGGATGTGGGACATGGGAGCATGAGCTCATGGGGTTCCTGTCCCCCCAGAGTTCTTCATTGACGGGCTGGGGGTGCTGCACGTGGGCTCCTGCGAGGACGTGGTTGTGGACCACGCGTCCAAGCTGGCGCTGCCGTGGCGCCGCTCCGAGGGCGAGCGCCAGTACGCGCGGTACCGGTACCCGGCGGCGCGCGACGACAGCCTCAGCCTCAAGCATCGCCTCTTCTTCTTCAAGAACCGCTTCAAGTGCATGGCTGGCAACTGAACCCCCCCCGGCCTCCCGCGGGGCAGCCGGCATGGGAATGGGACCCCCAACGGGACAGCACAGGGGCAAAGCCATGGGCCACCACCCCAGGTGGGGGGAAGCACCATGGGACACCCAATGGGCAAAGCTACGGGCAGACCTGTGGGTCACACTATGTGCCATGCTATGGGTCACGCTAGAGGCCACCACGCGGGAGGGGAGCAACTGTCATGGGACACCCAATGGGGGACATCCCAACGGGACACTCCATGGACCCACACATGGGCATCCCCCATGAGCTGCCACCCCAGGGGCAGTAACCTGCATGGGGCACCCCACTGGCCACCACTTGGGGGACAGCCCCATGGGATGCTGTCACCATGGGTCCCAACCTGAGGGGCACTGCCCATGGGCCACCACCCACGGGCACCCCAATTGGCCACTCTTTGGGGGGGAACGGACACAACAACCACCATGTGCCATCCCATGGGTTACCCCATGGACAACCCCCATGGACCACCCTATGGATCACCCTGGGGGGAGGGACCAGCCCCATGTGCCACCCCATGGACAACCACCCGGGGGGGGTGACAACCCCATAGGCCACCTCCATGGGCCACCCTATGATGGGCCACCCCCTAGGGGGCCCTATGGGCCACGCCATGGGGGCGGGCAGCCCCATGGTTTACCCCAGTGTCCCCCCACCCCCCGTTTTTAGCTTTTTTCTACTGTGGGGGGGTTGTTCCGGCCCCCCCCGGAACCCACGTGACCGGGACCCCCATTTTATGCCCCCCTCCCCCCCGAGTTTTCTATTGTCCCCAAGCCCCCTTCCGGCCTCAGGGGGCGGGGCTTCCCTCCCTCCCCCCCCCCCTTTTCTACCCAATGGATGGAGAGATTTTGACGACACCGGTCTCTGCCTCGTTACTGGTCCCGCCCCCAGCGCGCGCCCCATTTGCTGCCGCGGGTGACGTCACGGGGGCGGGGGCGTGGCTTCGAGATGGGGCATGGCCTTTCTAGTCCGTTAGCCCGGTTCCCTCGGGTGGGGGCGTGGCTTAAGGCGAGGGGCGTGGCCTTAGGGGCTGCAGGAGCTCCCCTGGGTCCTCCCGTCCGTCCCCGTCAAGCTCCTGCCAGGGGCGCTCAGGCACGGGCACAAGAGGGACACATCCCAGTGGCCCCATCTCGGTGTTCCATTCCCATGCTCCCACCCCAACGTCCCCACCCTGAAATCCCCATCCCAGTGACCCCATCCCAACGTCTCCCTCCTGCAGTCCCCATCCTGGTGTGCCCACCCCAACATCCCCCATCCTGGTGTCCCTATTCTCAGGTCTCCATCCTGGTGCCTCCACATTGGTGCCCCACCCCCAGTGTCGCCATCCCCTCCCCCAAACCTCTTGCCCCCCACCCCCAGCTCCGCCCCCCCCTCGCATCGTTGCATATTTTTATTGGATCAAAGTTACAGATTGGGCAGGGGGGGAATAAAAAATCAATTAATAAATTAACCATCCGCCCCCCCCCAGGGCACCAACGCCCCCCGGGCCCTGCCATGGTCCTCGTTTCCCCCCTGGGGGAATCTCGGTTCCTTGGGGGATGTCCCCGTCTTCCGGGGGGGGAGTCCCAGTGCCCCCCCCCCGCTCAGTCCTCGGTGATGCCTTTTGCCCGCAGCTCCTCCTGCACCCGTGCCAGGTACGTGGGGTCAGGGTATCCGAACCTGGAGGGGGGGAAGCTCAGTGGGTGCCTCCACCTTCATACCCCCAGGGACCCACACCCACTTTTGGGGGTCCCCACCCCAGGGTGCACCCCCACCAAGGCTCTTCCCCTGCCACAGGCGCACCCCCTACAACGAGGCCCCCACTCCAGGTACCCCCATACCCCTAACCCCTGCCCGAAGGGGAACCCCCCCGGGGTACCCCCAATCCTCAGGGGTGCCCCCATGAGTACATCCCTCCATGGGTGCCCCCCACCCCATATGGGTGGGGCCCTTTCACCCCAGGGGTTCTCCCCCCTTCCCCTGGGGTAACCCTGAGCCCCATGGGTACCCCCGCAGATGCCCCACTCTCAGGGGCACCCCTACCCCAGGCCTCCATCCCCCTGGGGTGTCCCCCCACGGATCCCCCCCATGGGTGCCATACAGCTGGGGCCCGCCGGTGCAGCTGGTCTTGTGGTGGATGTCATTCCAGGTGATGACGTTGGCCCTGCCCGTGGTCATGGAGGTGCCCACGGTGAAGGTGAGGCGCTGGGCGAAGGCCTTGCGGAACAGCCCCAGCACCTTGTTGCCCTCGGGGCAGTCAGGCAGGTACGCCACACGCGTGGTGCCCGGGTAGCGCACGCCAGGGTTGGGGTGCTCCTCCTGCGGGGGGGGACACCCTGAGTGACCCAGCAGGGCCTTGGGAGTCAGGGGTACCCAGGCGTATGGGGTTAGGGGCACACAGCAGGGCCTGGGGTCATCCAGAGGTACCAGTAACATACAGCATTACCATGGTGCTGTGCCCAAGGCTATAGGGCTGGGGCACGCAGTAGGGTTCGGGCTCCCCCAGCAGGGTTTTGGCTCTGCTTTGGTGTCACCCATCCCATCCTGGGCTCCCTCCCTTCACCCAAGCCACGGGGGTTTTGGGGTAGGCAGAACCCCGCGCAGGTCCCCGCTCTGTTGGTGGGAGCCACCGGCCCCATCTTACCCCCTGCACGCCGGGCGGGAAGACGTACTGGATGATGATGGTGCCGAAGCTCTCGTAGCCGGGCAGCAGGAGCCCGGCGTCGCGCGTCACCAGCATGCGGCCGTTGGGGGGCTGGTTGCCCACCAGGGTCCCGTAGAAGCGCCCGCACATGGGGCAGGCGGTCTTGACCTGCAGCGCCCGCGTGATGCACGCCTCGCAGAAGGAGTGCCGGCACTTCTCCAGCGTCTTCATCTTCTGGATCTCCCCCAGGCAGATGGGGCACTGGCGCTCGGGCTCCTCCTCCCGCGAGCACCCGGCTGCCGACGGCCCCCCCGAGGATGAGGGGGCTGTGGATGGGCCCCGGCCCCCCAGGGCGGCACCGCCAGGCTCCAGGACGGTGACGCATCCAACCAGCTCCCCATGGCGGCTCGAGGGGTTCTTCTTCTTGAGCTCCTTCTCCGTCTCCTTCAGCAAGGCCTTGAGGGCTTTGCGGGCCGGGCAGAGCCCACCCGGGGGCCCCGGGGGGGGCACGCAGAGCTGCAGGACGTAGATGTCGGAGGTCTCCCCATCCACCATGATGCTGACCTTGGTCTCCTCCTTCAGCCGCGCCAGCTTGGCCGGGCTCTCCTTGGTCAAGAAGTCCCAGACGTGCTTGGAGACCGTGACCTTGTTCTTAGTGGCCCCGCCGCACGCTGCCATCCTGGAGAGGACAAATGACACTGGGGGGGGTGTCCCCCCCACGGGGGTCAGAGCTTGAGAGGTGGCACCCACAGGCGGCCCCATGGGACCTGAGTGTCAGCATCCCCCCCATGCCCCAAACGCAGCAGAAGGACGGCGCATGCAGGCACCGCTCAAGGCGGCGCCTCAGGGACTAAGCCCCCAAAGCAATCAAGTTAAGGGGGGGTCACAGCCCTGTGACCCATGGAGGGGACATTTAGGGGACCCCCTTGCTCAGCCCCCCACAATGGTGCCCAAAGGGGAGGTCCCCAAACCCGGGGGGGCTCCCCAGGCCCATGGGGGGTGACACCCACCTGGCGAGCCCATGGGGGACAGCAGGAGCCGGAGATGCCAGCGGAGCACCGGAGCCACGAGCCACAGGCTGCAGGGGGGGGACACGGGGGGGGTTACATGGGGGTCCCTGGCCCACTTATGGGGGTCATCACCCCCCCAGCACCATCACCCCCCATGTCCCCAGGAGACCCGGCAATAACAAACAGGCCTCGGGCCCCCCCCGGAGGGAGTTGGAGACCCCCCGGCCCCTCCTGCACCCCGAGCCCCACCGCTCTACGCGTGCGGCTCCCCCATTGCGCGGGGTCCCCTCTGCTGGGAGGGTCCCCCCTGAGCTGCCCGGGGGATGCCCGGGCCTGGGAGGACCCGGGGTGCGCGGAGGGGACCGGATGGGGCCGCGGCCTGTCCCCGGAGGCCCAGATGGGGCCTGGGGCGCTCGGGGGAGGCCTGACCGGGCCGAGGGGCCTGTTCCCGGGCACAGCGGGGCCCGGTGGCGCCGGTGGCGGGGCAGGGGGGTCCCGGTGCCCGTCCCCGTGTCCCCGTGCCCCCCCCCCACGGACCCACCATCGCCGGGAGGACCGAGAGGGGCGGCGGTGGTGGCGGCGGCGGCGCGGCCCGGAGCCGCCGCGCGTCACGTGACGCGCGGGGCGGGGCCGCCATGGCAACGGGGGCGGGGACCATGGCAACGGCAGTGGAGGGAGGAGATCCGCGAGCGAGGAGCAGCGGGAGAGTCGCCATGGGAACGGCGCGCGATGGCGGGGGCCGGGCTAAAGGAAGGGGGCGGGGAAAGGAGGTGGGGGCGTGACCAGGAACCCAGGCGCGGCACTGGGATGGGGCGTGGTCAGACGCATAGAGGGCGTGGCTTGAATGAGGGCGTAGACTAGAGGCAGGCGAGAGGTGTTGCGGGGTTCGCCCGCAGCGGCGGGGGGTGCTCGGTACCGCGGGGGGTGCTCGGGTCCCGTTCAGGGCTCGGAGCCGGCTCTGGATCAATAATTTATTGAAACACAGAAGGGGGCGGGGGGGGGCGGGACCACCCCCAGCGACCCCCTTGGATAGAGGGGGGTGTCGGGAATCACCCCCCCGTCCCTGTTCCCCCACCCCTCCCGGGGCGGGGTCACAAAAGGTCAGGGACCCTCCCATGGGAATGGGATCAGCCCTGAGGGCTGCAATGAGGGGGGGCTCTGGTGAACCCCCAGGTCCCCTATGAAGAGAGCAGGGGGGGAGGGCAAGGAATGGGACCCCCCCAGGGCTGGCTCAGAAAAGAAGAAGTTGGGGAGACGGGGGGGGCCCTCCCTGGGGCAAGTAGTGTGTGAGCCCCCCCCAATGGAGGGGGGCAGAAGCCCCAGCCCACCCCTACCCCCCAATAAAGTTAAGGCACTTGTACAGCAAACCAGGGCCTGCTGGGGGACCATGGACTGGGAATGGGGGGCGGGGGGAGCCCCTTGGTCCTCGGGGGTGGGTGGGCCGTTGGTCCTGAGGCCCCCCCTAAGCAAAGATGTTGGTGATGAAGTCAAGGAAGCGCTTCCCATACTGCTCGGGGTTCACGGTGGAGATCTCAGCTCCTGCCTGGAGGGGGGGCACAGGGTCAGACACCCCCCTGGACCCTGCAACCCCCTTCCCACCAAGACTCCCCCCAAAAGCCTGCCAAGGGGCTGTAACCCACCCAAGCAACCCCCCCCCGAAGTTTTCACAACTGACCCCAAACACCCCCATAGTTTGGGGTCTCCCCCCATCAGAGTTTGAGCTCCCCCTCACCCCGTGCTTGACCGTCTTGGCCGCATGCGCTGCTTTCTTGCGGGCGTCGTACTGAGTGAGGACATCGATGAGCCCCATGAAGTAGACCTCACGGCGGGGGGCAGCTGGGGGGCACACGGGGTGGGTCAGGGGGGATCAGGGAGGTCTGAGTGCTCCCCCCCCCATGCCCCCAGCCTCACCCTCGCTGCAGCGCAAGGCGTAGACGTCCACGTAGGGGTCGAAGTCTCCAGGGCCGAGGGGCCGGTGGGAGTTGAGGAAGGTGCCAATGCCCTCAGGGGATGTCCCGAACCCCCCCGGGGGCCCCCCCTCATCGCCCCCCCCTTCTTCTTCCTCCAGCTCCTCTTCCTCTGGCTCCTCCCGCCCCACCTCGTGGATGCCCAGCAGGAGGCTGTAGTCCATGATCTTCAGCTGTACCAGGAACTATGGGGTGGGGGACACAACCAAAGCACCACGTTGGTGCAGGGGCTCCCTGAGCCCGCCCTGGGCTATGGGTCCCAGTTTGGGGTGCAACACCCACACTATAGGTCCCAGTTTGGGGTGCAGGACCCTCACTATGGGTCCCACTCTGGGGTGCAGCACCCACACTATGGGTCCCACTTTGGGGTGCAACACCCACACTATAGGTCCCAGTTTGGGGTGCAGGACCCTCACTATGGGTCCCACTCTGGGGTGCAGCACCCACACTATGGGTCCCACTTTGGGGTGCAACACCCACACTATGGGTCCCACTTTGGGGTGCAGCACCCACACTATGGGTCCCACTTTGGGGTGCAACACCCACACTATGGGTCCCACTCTGGGGTGCAGCACCCACACTATGGGTCCCACTTTGGGGTGCAACACCCACACTATGGGTCCCACTTTGGGGTGCAGCACCCACACTATGGGTCCCACTTTGGGGTGCAACACCCACACTATGGGTCCACTTTGGGGTGCAGCACCCACACTATGGGTCTCACTTTCGGGTGCAGCACCCACACTATGGGTCCCACTTTGGGGTGCAGCACCCACACTATGGGTCCCACTTTGGGGTGCAGCACCCACACTATGGGTCCCACTTTGGGGTGCAGCACCCACACTATGGGTCCCACTTTGGGGTGCAGCACCCACACTATGGGTCCCACTTTGGGGTGCACCACCCACACTATGGGTCCCACTTTGGGGTGCAGCACCCACACTATGGGTCCCACTTTGGGGTGCAACACCACACTATGGGTCCCACTTTGGGGTGCAGCACCCACACTATGGGTCCCACTTTGGGGTGCAACACCCACACTATGGGTCCACTTTGGGGTGCAGCACCCACACTATGGGTCTCCTTTCGGGTGCAGCACCCACACTATGGGTCCCACTTTGGGGTGCAGCACCCACACTATGGGTCCCACTTTGGGGTGCAACACCCACACTATGGGTCCCACTTTGGGGTGCAGCACCCACACTATGGGTCCCACTTTGGGGTGCAACACCCACACTATGGGTCCCACTTTGGGGTGCAGCACCCACACTATGGGTCCCACTTTGGGGTGCACCACCCACACTATGGGTCCCACTTTGGGGTGCAGCACCCACACTATGGGTCCCACTTTGGGGTGCAACACCCACACTATGGGTCCCACTTTGGGGTGCAGCACCCACACTATGGGTCCCACTTTGGGGTGCAACACCCACACTATGGGTCCCACTTTGGGGTGCAGCACCCACACTATGGGTCCCACTTTGGGGTGCAACACCCACACTATGGGTCCCACTTTGGGGTGCAACACCCACACTATGGGTCCCACTTTGGGGTGCAGCACCCACACTATGGGTCCCACTTTGGGGTGCAACACCCACACTATGGGTCCCACTCTGGGGTGCAGCACCCACACTATGGGTCCCACTTTGGGGTGCAACACCCACACTATGGGTCCCACTTTGGGGTGCAGCACCCACACTATGGGTCCCACTTTGGGGTGCAACACCCACACTATGGGTCCCACTCTGGGGTGCAGCACCCACACTATGGGTCCCACTTTGGGGTGCAGCACCCACACTATGGGTCCCACTTTGGGGTGCAACACCCACACTATGGGTCCACTTTGGGGTGCAGCACCCACACTATGGGTCTCACTTTCGGGTGCAGCACCCACACTATGGGTCCCACTTTGGGGTGCAGCACCCACACTATGGGTCCCACTTTGGGGTGCGCACCCACACTATGGGTCCCACTTTGGGGTGCAACACCCACACTATGGGTCCCACTCTGGGGTGCAGCACCCACACTATGGGTCCCACTTTGGGGTGCAACACCCACACTATAGGTCCCACTTTGGGTGCAGCACCCACACTATGGGTCCCACTTTGGGGTGCAACACCCACACTATGGGTCCCACTTTGGGGTGCAGCACCCACACTATGGGTCCCACTTTGGGGTGCAGCACCCACACTATGGGTCTCACTTTCGGGTGCAGCACCCACACTATGGGTCCCACTTTGGGGTGCAGCACCCACACTATGGGTCCCACTTTGGGGTGCAGCACCCACACTATGGGTCCCAATTTGGGGTGCAGGCCCCAACTCTCCCACCTCCACATCCCTCTTGAGCTTCTCCATGAAGTCCCTCTGGTCTTCCTGCCCCACGTAGACCTTCTCGTTCTTGTTCAGGAAATCCACGTCCTTCAGGGTGGGCAGGTCTTTGCCCTGCAACACGGCGGGGGGGGGCATATTGGGGAGGAGCACCCCAAAAAAGCATCAAGTTGGAGGGGGGAGGCAGCGGGGGGATCCCCAGGGGTGAAGGGAACCACGTGCCCGTAGCAGAGGGCTTAGATCCGTGCCAGCCCCACCATGAGCCATCACCAGGGGAGGCAGCCAAGGAGCTGTCATTATTGGGGTGGGGGATAATGAGGCCTGGAGGATAATGACCCCCTCAAGTCTGGGGGGTCACATCCCACCTGCCCACCCTGGTACCTTCTCCTTGTCGCTGGCTTCTCGGGACACCAGGGAACCCTGCAGAGACGTGGAGGTGATGGAGAGGAACCATGAAATGGGGATTGCACTTGGGGGACAGGGGACAGGGGAGGTGCACAGGTCCGTCCCCCCCCCCCCCCCCCCATTACCTTGAGGTCGTATTTGCGGTGCACGGGCAGGCGGTGGCTGAACATGTTCCTCATGACCAGCAGGTAGGTCTCCTCGCTGTCCACGCTCACACGGTACATGCCCAGGAAGCGGGGCAGGAGCGTGCTGCCGTGGCACTGCACCACGTACTGCGGGGGGGGGGGGCTCAGTGACACACCGGGACCCGCGGGGACCCGCCCCCCCCGGCACCCCCGTACCTGGTGGTAATGGGAGAGGAGCCCGTGGACATCGGCCACGTCTTCCCCTGACAGCTCCTTGGCCACCAGGGTGCGGTCAGAGCAGAGCAGGAGCCGCCGGTCGCTGCCCACCCAGTGCGGGGGGCTCCGGGTGAGGGATACCTGATGGGATACCCCAAAATCAGCGGGGGGGGGAAGGGGTGCCCCAATGCCCCCCCCCCCGCTGTCGCTGTCCCCCCACCTGATAGTCCTGGTCGTCGATGCCGAAGCGCTCCCGCAGGTTCCGGAACACCTGGGGACAGTACTCCTTGAACTTGAAGTGGCCGGGCAGGTTCTCCCTGGGGACGGGGGGGTTGAGGGCACGGCAGCCGGGGGGAGCACCGGGACGGGAGGGCCCCGCTGGCCTCGCCCCGCACGCACCGGTTGAAGAGGTGGTTGTTGACCTTGATCTTGGAGCTGGCGCGGAAGTCGTCGGGCAGCAGCATCACGGGCGGCGGCACCTGGCTCAGCTCGCTCACCTGCGGGGCAGCGCTCGCTGTGGGACCGCCCGGCACCGGGAGCGGCGGGGCCTGCCCGGGCCCGGTGCCGGTGCCGGTGGCGGGGCCTGACCTGGTGGGTGACGCCCCAGCAGAGCACGGCCAGCAGCGGGTCCGCGGCCCGCGGCACCTTCACGCGCTGCGGCACGAACCGCTTCTGCTTCTTCTTCGTCTTGGCCCGCGGCGCGCCCGGGCCCACCGCCGCCGCCATGGCGCCACTTCCGCCCGGGCCCGCGCGGCGCCGGAAGGGGGAAGCGGGGAGCAGGAAGCCGATGGGGACGGTGGGAGAGGGGGACTGCGCATGCGCCGTGTGCGCGCTGTGGGCCCGCGCTCCGGTAGAGTGCCTGGGACCCCATGGCGGGTATATGTGACCGTCCGGGTGACGTATGTGAGCCTATAGATGACGGCTATGACCCTATATGGGATGTATGTGACCCTATAGGTGACGTGCGTGATCCTACAGATAACGTATGTGACTCTATATGGGATACAGGGGACCCTGTATGGGATATATGGGACCTATAGGGGGTATATGTGACCCTGTATGATATATGGGACCCTGTATGGGATATATGGGACCTTATAGGGTTTATATGTGACCCTATATGGAATATAGGGAACCCTGTATGGGATATATGGGACCCTATATGGGATATAGGGGGCCCTGTCTGGGATATATGAGACCCTGTAAGGGATACATGTGACCCTATAGGTGACCTGTGTGACCCTATAGATAATGTGTGTGATCCTATAGGTGACGTGTATGACCCTGTATGGGATACATGCAATCCTATATGGAATATATGGGACCCTATAGGGGATAAATGGGACCCTATAGGTGACATGTGTGATCCTATAGGTAATGTGTGATCCTATAGCTAACGTATGGCCATAAAGGGGATACATGTCACCGTATAGGTGACGTCTGTGACCCTATAGAGGATACATGTCACCCGAACACTGCTGCCCCCCCGGCCTCCTCTTCAGAGCCCCGCCCCCTTTCACATAACCACGCCCATTTTCCCATGGCCCCGCCCCTTCCGTAGCCCCCCACCCCGCGCTCAGGCTCGGCTCAGCTCCGGTCTTTATTGAATCGCAGCGGGGGGGGGGGGGGGCACACACCGGGGGGGCGGGGCAGAGCCGAGGGGCCAAGCGGGGGGAGGGGGTGACCCCTGACACCCCCATGGGTGCGGGTTAAGGCATCTCGAAGCAGCACCCCCAGGCCCGGGGGACCCCGGCAGGGGTGGGGGGCCCTAGGGGGATCCTGGGCTGGAGGGGGGGGCCCCCCTCGGCGTGGGGGGGCGCGAGCAGACAGGACACGAGGTGACACCGGGACATGCGAGCGCAGGCGGGTCCGGAGGGACCTGGGGGGGCAGGAAGGTGTTGGGGGGACCCGAAGGGGGGCGCAGGATCTTGGTGTGCAGGGGCCATGGGAGGGTCCCCAGGGGATGGGGGGGGTCCCTGGGAGGCTCTGGGTGGGGGCACATAGGAGATGGGGGGAAGAAAGGGATGAGGGGGAATGTCCCAAGGGGATGGGGGGATCCCACAGGACATGGGGGTGGGGGTGATGGGGGGATCTCATAGGAAACCACGGGGTGATGGGGGAACCCAAAGGACACGGGGGGAGCGGTGATGGACGATCCCATAGGACATGGGGGGTGATCCCAAATGACACAGGGGTTGATGGGGGTATCCCAAATGACACAGGGGTTGATGGGGATTCCATAGGGCATGGGGGGGGGGGGTGATGGGGGAATCCCATGGGACTTGGGGGGGTGATCCCATAGGACATGGGGGGGTGATGGGGGAATCCCATAGGACACGGGGGGATGGGGCACCTGGCGGGGGGGCCCTAGCTGGCCGCTGTCTCCTGGCGCAGGGGGAAGAGCAGGGGCTGCTCCTCGGCCTCATAGGCACAGGACAGGTCACTCCTGGGGGGGGAGCAGGGTCAGGCAGGGTCACCCCCGCCAGCCCCCCCTTTGCCTCCCCCGGCCCCCCCCTGACCTGTTGTCATTGATGTCCGTCACGTTCCCTGCAAGAGAGAGGGCAGCTCCGGGGGGGCGTCCAGGTGCACCCCCCCCCATCCCCATCTCACAACCGCCCCGCTCCCCCCCGCCTTCCCCCCCCTCACCGTTATCCACGTTGAGCTGCTCGAAGGTGTCCAGGGGCCTGCTGGAGAGAGGGGGGCATGGGGGACACATGGGGACAGAGGCCTGGAGACCCACATAGCCCCTGTACCCCCCCATAGCCCCCATGCCCCCCATCCCACGCTCCTATATCTCCTCCCCATAGCCCTATACCCCCTCTTACCCCTCCATCCCTATATGGCCCCTGTGTTCCCTGCACCCCCACAGCCCCTGTGCCCCCCCATAGCCTCTGTTTCTCATACCCCCCCCAGCCCCCCCTTGCCCCACACTCACAGGCCCCGGGGGCCGGGCAGGGGCCCCCCCCCGCTGCTGGAGCTGCCCCCAGTGGGTGACGCCGCCGGACCCTGCCCGGGCCGCACGGGTTTAGCTGCGGGAGGAACAGGGGTGAGGGGCGCAGGGACCCCGGGTGTTCCCCCCCGACCCTGTGCCCCCCCCCGATCCCTGCCCCCTCTGTGCCCCCCTCCAAGTGCCCAGGGCCCTGTCCCTGTACCCCGCCACGTCCCTGTACTCCCCCTCTGCCCCCCCATGTCCCATTAACCCATATATCCCCATTAACCCCATACAACCCCATTAACCCCATATTCATTAACCCCATAAACCCTCCATGTTCAATTAATACCCATGTCCCATTGCCCCTATATATCCCACTACCCCCCATATATCCCATTGCCCCCATGTACCCCATTACCTCCCATACATCCCATTGCCCCCATATATCCCGTTACCCCCATATATCCCATTAAACCCATATATCTCATTACCACCATATATCCCATTACCCACATATCCCATTAACCCCATATATTCCATTACCCCCATATATCCCATTAACTCTATATATCCCATTGCCCCATATATCTCATTGTCCCCATATATCCCATTACCCCCAGTATATCCCATTACACCCATACATCCCATTGCCCCAATATATCCCATTACCCCCATATATCCCATTGTCCCCATACATCCAATTAACCCCATATATCCCATTAACTCCCATATATCCCATTGTGTCTATATATCCCATTACACCCATATATCCCATTGTCCCCATATATCCCATTACCCCCATTTATTCTATTAACTCCATATATCCCGTTAACTCCATATATTCCTTTTAACCCCATATATCCCATTAACCGCATATATCCCATTACCCCCATATCTCACATTAACCCCATATATCCCATTAACCCCATATATCTCATTAGCCCCCTACATCCCCATTACCCCCCCCCCCCCCCCCCGCCCCCCCCCCCCCCCCCCCCCCCCCCGTTTTCCCGCGCTCACCGATGACGGCGCTGGCTCCGCGGCGCCCCGTCCCCCGCGCGCGCGCCGCCAACCGGACGCGCTCCACCTCCAGCAGGTGGCGCCGCCGCTCCTGGCGCGCGCCCTCCTTGGCGTCCCTCAGCGCGCCCTCCAGCGCGTGCACGCGGCCAGCCGTTGTGCGCAGGCGCCGCTCCAGCCGCGGCAGCTCCAGGCGCAGGTCTGCATTGTCACGTACCAGCTGCGCGCGCCGCGCCCGCGTCACCGCCCGGAGCACCCGAACCCGCCCGGGAACTCCCGAACTCCTCCGAAGCCCCTCGGGAACACCTGAACCGCTCCGAACCCAGCCGGGAGCACCCGAACCCGCCCGGGAGCACCCGAACCCCTCCGAACCCCCTCGGGAGCACCTGAACCGCTCCGAACCCCGCCGGGAGCACCCGAATCCCTCTGAACCTCGCCGGGAGAAGCCGAACTCAGCCGGGAACCCCCAGACCTCCCTCGGACCCGCCCAGCACGGGGACCCCCCGCACCCACAGGCTGGGTCACGGCACCCACCCAGGCCTCCTCACCCCCAGTGCCGGGGGTCCCAGCCCCAGAGCTGCCACAAGCAGCAGTGGGGGAGGGGACACGGAGAGTTGGGTGCACTACAGCCAAGGGTGAAGGGGGGGCAGCGCAGTGGCCCCCCCCCCAGTTATGGGGGTGCCCATGGGACAGAGATGTAGGGCAGTAGCTTGGACACCCAGAGCTCCAGTTAAGGGGGAGGCAGTGGGGGGCAGGGGGAGCATCACCGTGTGCCCCCCATGGCCATGCCCCACCCCTCCACCATGGGGTTTTGGGGGGCTGGGACCCCAAGATGAAGCTGGGGGTGGGATGGACGGGGTATGGCCATGGGGGGGCCGCACCCACCTGTTTGTGAACCTTTGTAAGCTGCTCCAGGTTGTTCTCAAGAAAGGAAATCTTCTGCTTCTGGGAGTGCAGCCCCCCACTGTCCTCGGGCTCCAGCTCTGCGCTCTGGGGGGCAACGGGAGGGGCCCCCTGAACATCGGCACCTCCAACCCCGCACCCCCAAACTGAGAGCCCCCAAACCCGGGATCCCCCAACCTAAGACACCCCCAAACCCGGCACCCCCAAAACTGAGACCCCCCCAAACCCGGGACCCCCAACCTGAGACCCCCAAAATCCGGGATCCCCCAACCTGAGGCACCCCCAACCCGGGACCCCCAACCTGAGACCCCCCCAAACCCAGGATCCCCCAAACCTGGATCCCCCAACCTGGGACCCCCCCCAACCTGAGACCCTCCAAACTCGGACCCCCCAACCTGAGACCCCCCCAAACCCGGGATGCCCCAATCTGAGACCCCTGAAACCCGGGATCACCCAAACCCGGGACCCCCAACCCGAGACCCCCAAACCCGGGACCCCCCAATCTGAGACCCCCCCAACCCGGGACCCCCCAACCTGAGAGCCCCCCAACCTCTCTGGCACCCCCCATGGTGCTGATCTGAGACACCCCCCCCCCAGACGCCCTCCAATGCCCAAACTGGGAACCCCTGACCCCCCCCCATGCTCAGACTGGGCCCCTCCCAACCTGCACCCGCCCCCCCCGGCCAACCCCCCCCAGTGCCCCCTTCTCCCCTCCTTGACCCCCTCCCTCATCCCCCCCATTCCTGGTCCCCCCCATTCCCCCCCCTCACTTTCTTGACTCGAGTCGTGACGTCTTGAACGAACAGCTTGCGCAGGTTGTGGAGGGTCTGGAGTTCACGAGCCTGGGGGGGGCACAAGCGGGGGGCCACGGTGACCTCAACCCCATCCCGCGACCCCCCCGACCCCCCCGAACCCCTGAACCTACCACGGTCTCCTCCAGCCCCTTGAGGTCCTGCTTGGACTGTTCATGGCGCTCGTGGAGGAACCTGGGGGGGCACCCCAAGATGGGAGGAGCACCCCAAAAATGGGGGGGAGCTCAAGGGAGGCACAAGGATGCTGGGGGCCTGGAGGGGGCTTTTGGGGGTGCTGAGAGAGGACCCCAAGCGTTGAGGGGGGGGGGTCCTGGTAATGGGGGGGGTCTCACGTGAGCTCCTGCAGCCGCGCAGCCTTGGCCTGCTCCTGGCGCCGCAGCTCCTCGTGCTCCCCCCGCAGCTTCTGCAGCTCCAGCTCCAGGCGCTGCGTCAGACTGGGGGGGGGGGGGGAGCGGGGGGAGGGGGTGGGAAAGGTCAGTGGGGGAAGGGGATGGGGGGGTCGGGGGGGCAGAGGGCTCGAGTTCTGCCCCCCCCCCCCCAAGTCCCATCGCACCAGTGAAGGGCTGGGGATGGGGATGGGGCTGGGAGCAGGGCCGGGGCCGGGGGGGCCTCACTCACTCCCGCAGCTCATCAATGGTTTTCTGCCGCTCGTTGAGCTCGTCCCGGAGGCGCCCGAGCTGCGAGTGCTGCACCTGGGACATGGGGATACCGGTGACAGCGGGGACACCGGGGACAGCAGTGATACCGGTGACACCAGGGACAGCAGGGACACCGGGGACACCACAGACAGCAGGGACACCGGGGACAGCGGGGACACCGGGGACAGCAGGGACAGCAGTGATACCGGTGACACCAATGATACCGGTGACACCAATGATACCGGTGACACCAGTGATACCGGTGACACCACTGACAGCAGGGACACCGGGGACAGCGGGGACATCGGGGACAGCAGGGACAGCAGTGATACCGGTGACACCAATGATACCGGTGACACCAGTGATACCGGTGACACCAGTGATACCGGTGACACCACTGACAGCAGGGACACCGGGGACAGCGGGGACATCGGGGACAGCAGGGACAGCAGTGATACCGGTGACACCAATGATACCGGTGACACCAGTGATACCGGTGACACCAGTGATACCGGTGACACCACTGACAGCAGGGACACCGGGGACAGCGGGGACATCGGGGACAGCAGGGACAGCAGTGATACCGGTGACACCAATGATACCGGTGACACCAGTGATACCGGTGACACCAGTGATACCGTTGACACCAATGATACCGTTGACACCAATGATACCGGTGACACCAGGGACAGCGGGGACACCTGGGGCACCCCAATGCACCCCAGGGCCACCTCCCGCCAGCGCTGCGCCTGTGACGCCCCGCAGCGCCCCCTGGTGCCCCCCCCGCAGCCACCGCACCCATAACCCCTGCCCCCGACACCCTCCTGCCGCTGCCCCGGCTCAGCACCCACAGGGACCCCTCCACCCCCCCCGGGGACCCCAGCACCCCCGGGACACCTCCCCCACCCCCCGGATCCCCGCCGCCTTCAGGGCCCCCCCCAGGGTCTTGGCCGCTCCAACACCCCCTCACCTTGACCTCGTCCATGTCCTGGCTCTCATCCTGCTTGCGGGCTCCCCCCTGCGCTGCGTCTGTGGGGCAGAGGTCACCACGGGGGCCCCCCAAGTCCCCCCCCCCCCAGCTCCCCCCGCTCCTCACCCTGCGCCTGCAGCCGCGCCAGCTCCTCGCTGAGGGCATCGTTGGTCTCCTCCAGGCTCCGGCGCTTGAGCTCCACCGCCTGCGTGTACTCGGTCAGGGAGCGGATCTTGGCCTCGTGCTGCGGGACCAGCGTCAGCTCCGGCCCTGGGCCACGGGGACACCCCCGGCACCCCCGTGCTGGGCCATGGGGACAGCAAACCCTGGGGCTCCCAATGATGGGGACACCAAGCCTTGGGATGCTCAATCATGGGGACACCAAGCCTTGGGATGCTCAATCATGGGGACACCAAGCCTTGGGATGCTCAATCATGGGGGCACCAAGCCTTGGGATGCTCAATCATGGGGACACCAAGCCTTGGGATGCTCAATCATGGGGACACCAAGCCTTGGGATGCTCAATCATGGGGACACCAAGCCTTGGGATGCTCAATCATGGCACCAAGCCTTGGGATGCTCAATCATGGGGGCACCAAGCCTTGGGATGCTCAATCATGGGGACACCAAGCCTTGGGATGCTCAATCATGGCACCAAGCCTTGGGATGCTCAATCATGGGGACACCAAGCCTTGGGATGCTCAATCATGGGGGCACCAAGCCTTGGGATGCTCAATCATGGGGGCACCAAGCCTTGGGATGCTCAATCATGGGGGCACCAAGCCTTGGGATGCTCAATCATGGGGACACCAAGCCTTGGGATGCTCAATCATGGGGACACCAAGCCCTGGGGTCTCGGCTCTGGCAGGTCCCCACCTGGGAGATGAGGAGCTGGCAGGAGGAGAGCTCGCGCCCGGTCACCTCCAGCTTGCGGTGGCATTCCAGCTGCAGGTTCTCCAGCTGCCGGCACCGCTTCACCATTGACTTCACCTCTGACTTGATCTTGCTGACGTAGAGCCGGGCCACGGCAAACTCCTCCTCGATGGCCCCAGTCACCTCCACCGGCTGCACAGGCATGGGCAGTGTGGCACAGGCAAGGACATGGGGCAACACAGAATGGGCATGGACATGGGTCAACAGGGCATGGACATGGACATGGGTCAACACGGCATGGGCATGGGTCAACATGGCATGGACATGGGTCAACAGGGCATGGACATGGGTCAACATGGCATGGACATGGGTCAAGAGGGCATGGACATGGGTCAACACGGCATGGACATGGGTCAACATGGCATGGACATGGGTCAACATGGCATGGACATGGGTCAACACGGCATGGACATGGACATGGGTCAACACGGCATGGACATGGGTCAACAGGGCATGGACATGGGTCAACACGGCATGGACATGGGTCAACACGGCATGGACATGGACATGGGTCAACAGGGCATGGACATGGACATGGGTCAACAGGGCATGGACATGGGTCAACACGGCATGGACATGGACATGGGTCAACAGGGCATGGACATGGGTCAACACGGCATGGGCATGGGTCAACATGGCATGGACATGGGTCAACACGGCATGGACATGGACATGGGTCAACAGGGCATGGACATGGGTCAACACGGCATGGGCATGGGTCAACACGGCATGGACATGGGTCAACACGGCATGGACATGGACATGGGTCAACAGGGCATGGACATGGGTCAACACGGCATGGACATGGGCATGGGTCAACAGGGCATGGACATGGACATGGGTCAACAGGGCATGGACATGGGTCAACAGGGCATGGACATGGGTCAACACGACATGGACATGGACATGGGTCAACATGGCATGGACATGGACATGGGTCAACAGGGCATGGACATGGGTCAACAGGGCATGGGCATGGACATGGGCATGGGTCAACAGGGCATGGGCATGGGTCAACAGGGCATGGGCATGGGTGAACAGGGCATGGGCATGGACATGGGCATGGGTCAACCCATCCCAGGCAGGGGCACGACACGGTCCTGGCCCAGTCTGAGCACGCGCACCGCACACTCAGGGCTATGGCGTGCCGGGAGCGCCATGAGCACTGCATGCACAGGACGGTGCCCGCGCGCACCCCATCACGCTCATGGCTCCGTCACGGGCCCCCCCCGCAGCTGCCCCCCCGCTCTCACCAGTTTGATCTCGCCATTGCCCAGGATGAGGCTGAACTCGCTGAGGTCCCGCAGGAGCCCGTTGAGAACCTCGGCCGCCCGCGAGCGCTGCTGCGCCCCGAGGTCCAGCACCCGCTGCAGCTCCGACTGCAGCGACAGCGACAGCGCCTGCGGCACAGACACTGCACAAACAGCCCCAAACCAGCCCCAAACCAGCCCCAAACAAGCCCCAAACCAGCCCCAAACCAGCCCCAAACCAGCCCCAAACCAGCCCCAAACAAGCCCCAAACCAGCCCCAAACCAGCCCTAAACCAGCCCCAAACCAGCCCCAAACCAGCCCCAAACCAGCCCTAAACCAGCCCCAAACCAGCCCCAAACCAGCCCCAAACAGCCCCAAACCAGCCCCAAACCAGCCCCAAACCAGCCCCAAACCAGCCCCAAACCAGCCCCAAACCAGCCCCAAACCAGCCCCAAACCAGCCCCAAACCAGCCCCAAACCAGCCCCAAACCAGCCCCAACCAGCCCCAAACAGCCCCAAACCAGCCCCAAACCAGCCCCAAACCAGCCCCAAACAGCCCCAAACCAGCCCCAAAACAGCCCCAAACCAGCCCCAAACCAGCCCCAAACCAGCCCTAAACCAGCCCCAAACAGCCCCAAACCAGCCCCAAACCAGCCCCAAACCAGCCCCAAACCAGCCCCAAACCAGCCCCAAACCAGCCCCAAACCAGCCCCAAACAGCCCAAACCAGCCCCAAACCAGCCCAAACAGCCCCCAACCAGCCCCAAAGCAGCCCTAACCCAGCCCCAAACAGCCCCAAACAAGCCCCAAACCAGCCCTAAACCAGCCCCAAACCAGCCATAAACCAGCCCCAAACCAGCCCCAAACCAGCCCCAAACCAGCCCCAAACCAGCCCCAAACCAGCCCTAAACCAGCCCAAACCAGCCCCAAACCAGCCCCAAACCAGCCCCAAACAGCCCCAAACCAGCCCTAAACCAGCCCCAAACAGCCCCAAACCAGCCCCAAACCAGCCCCAAACCAGCCCTAAACCAGCCCCAAACAGCCCTAAACCAGCCCCAAACCAGCCCTAAACCAGCCCCAAACAGCCCTAAACCAGCCCCAAACAGCCCTAAACCAGCCCCAAACAGCCCCAAACCAGCCCCAAACCAGCCCCAAACCAGCCCCAAACCAGCCCTAACCCAGCCCCAAACAGCCCCAAACCAGCCCCAAACCAGCCCCAAACCAGCCCTAAACCAGCCCACACAACCAGCCCCAAACAGCCCCAAACCAGCCCCAAACCAGCCCCAAACCAGCCCCAAACCAGCCCTAAACCAGCCCCAAACAGCCCCAAACCAGCCCCAAACCAGCCCCAAACCAGCCCTAAACCAGCCCCAAACCAGCCCTAAACCAGCCCCAAACCAGCCCAAACCAGCCCCAAACCAGCCCCAAACCATCCCAAACCAGCCCTAAACCAGCCCCAAAACCAGCCCCAAATCAGCCCAAATCAACCCAAACCAGCCCCAAACCAGCCCAAACCAGCCCCAAATCACCCAAAACCAGCCCCAAACCAGCCCAAACCAGCCCCAAAACAGCCCCAAACCAGCCCCAAACCAGCCCAAACCAGCCCTAAACCAGCCCCAAACAGCCCCAAAACAGCCCCAAAACAGCCCCAAACAGCCCTAAAACAGCCCCAAAACAGCCCCAAACAGCCCGAAACAGTCAAAACAGCCCCAAAACTGCCCCAAACAGCCCTAAACAACCCCAAAACAGCCCCAAACAGCCCCAAACAGCCCCAAAACAGCCCAAACCAGCCCTAAACCAGCCCCAAACCAGCCCCAAACCAGCCCCAAACAGCCTCAACCAGCCCCAAACCAGCCCTACCACCCAAACACACCCCTAAACCAGCCCAAACCAGCCCTAAACCCTACAACCAGCCCTAAACCAGCCCCAAACAGCCCCAAACAGCCCCAAACCAGCCCCAAACCAGCCCTAAACCAGCCCCAAACCAGCCCCAAACAGCCCCAAACCAGCCCCAAACAGCCCCAAACCAGCCCCAAACAGCCCCAAACCATCCCTAAACCAGCCCTAAACCAGCCCGAAACCAGCCCTAAACCAGCCCCAAACAGCCCCAAACCAGCCCTAAACCAGCCCTAAACCAGCCCGAAACCAGCCCTAAACCAGCCCTAAACCAGCCCCAAACACAGCGACAGCGCCCGCGGCACAGACACACTGCAAAAACAGCCCTAAACCAGCCCTAAACCAGCCCCAAACCAGCCCTAAACCACCCCAAACACAGCGACAGAGCCCGCGGCACAGACACTGCAAAAACAGCCCTAAACCAGCCCCAAACCAGCCCCAAACCAGCCCAAACCAGCCCCAAACCAGCCCCAAAACCAGCCTGAACAAGCCCAAACCAGCCCTAAACCAGCCCTAAACCAGCCCCAAACAGCCCCAAACCAGCCCGAAACCAGCCCGAAACCAGCCCTAAACCAGCCCTAAACCAGCCCTAAACCAGCCCCAAACCAGCCCGAAACCAGCCCTAAACCAGCCGTAAACCAGCCCTAAACCACCCCAAACACAGCAACAGTGCCTGCATCGCAGACACTGCACAAACAGCCCTAAACCAGCCCTAAACCAGCCCTAAACCAGCCCAAACACAGCGACAGCGCCTGCAGCACAGACACACTGCACAAACAGCCCTAAACCAGCCCTAAACCAGCCCCAAACAGCCCCAAACCAGCCCGAAACCAGCCCGAAACCAGCCCTAAACCAGCCCTAAACCACCCCAAACACAGCAACAGTGCCTGCAGTGCAGACACTGCACAAACAGCCCCAAACAGCCCCAAACACAGCAACAGCACAATTCGGGTGCTCTGTCGCCCCCTCAGGCTGCAGTCGGTACTGCAGTTTGGGTGCTCTGTCGCCCCCCTCAGGCTGCAGTCGGTACTGCAGTTTGGGTGCTCTGTCGCCCCCCTCAGGCTGCAGTCGGTACTGCAGTTCGGGTGTTCTGTCGCCCCCCTCAGGCTGCAGTCGGTACTGCAGTTTGGGTGCTCTGTCGCCCCCCCCTCAGGCTGCAGTCGGTACTGCAGTTCGGGTGTTCTGTCGCCCCCCTCAGGCTGCAGTCGGTACTGCAGTTTGGGGTGCTCTGTCGCCCCCTCAGGCTGCAGTCGGTACTGCAGTTTGGGTGCTCTGTCGCCCCCTCAGGCTGCAGTCGGTACTGCAGTTTGGGTGCTCTGTCGCCCCCTCAGGCTGCAGTCGGTACTGCAGTTTGGGTGCTCTGTCGCCCCCTCAGGCTGCAGTCGGTACTGCAGTTTGGGTGTCTGTCCCCCTCAGGCTGCAGTCGGTACTGCAGTTTGGGTGCTCTGTCGCCCCCTCAGGCTGCAGTCGGTACTGCAGTTTGGGTGCTCTGTCGCCCCCTCAGGCTGCAGTCGGTACTGCAGTTTGGGTGCTCTGTCGCCCCCTCAGGCTGCAGTCGGTACTGCAGTTTGGGTGCTCTGTCGCCCCCTCAGGCTGCAGTCGGTACTGCAGTTTGGGTGCTCTGTCGCCCCCTCAGGCTGCAGTCGGTACTGCAGTTTGGGTGCTCTGTCGCCCCCCTCAGGCTGCAGTCGGTACTGCAGTTTGGGTGCTCTGTCGCCCCCTCAGGCTGCAGTCGGTACTGCAGTTTGGGTGCTCTGTCGCCCCCTCAGGCTGCAGTCGGTACTGCAGTTTGGGTGCTCTGTCGCCCCCTCAGGCTGCAGTCGGTACTGCAGTTTGGGTGCTCTGTCGCCCCCTCAGGCTGCAGTCGGTACTGCAGTTTGGGTGCTCTGTCGCCCCCTCAGGCTGCAGTCGGTACTGCAGTTTGGGTGCTCTGTCGCCCCCTCAGGCTGCAGTCGGTACTGCAGTTTGGGTGCTCTGTCGCCCCCGCCCGGCTGCCGCCGGTACCGCAGCCGCTCCGCTCACCTCGGTGCGCGCCAGCTCGTCGCTGAGCCGCCGGTTCTGGCGGCCGCTGTCCTCCGCCTCCTGCGCTTTGCGGTCGTAGCTCCGCGCCAGCTCCTCCAGCGCCGCCAGCACCTCCGTCACCTCGGCCCGGGCCGCGCCGTGCTCCGCCCGCAGCGCCGCCAGCTCCCGCCGCGCCGCCTCCCCCCCGCCCCGCGCCGCCGCCAGCACCTGCGGGGGGGGGGGGGGGGCATCGTTGGGGATCAGGGCTGGGGGGTGCCCAAGGGATCCAGGTGGGGGTCCCAGAGGGGTTCGGGGGGGGGGTGAGGTCAAGGGGGTCGTGGTGGGGGTCCCAGTGGAAGTGGCAGAGAGGTTCCCATGGGGACTGGATGAGGGGGGTCAAACGGTCAGGGTGGGGGTCCCAGGGGTCATGATGAGGTTCCGGCAGGGGAGGAGGCTGCAGGCTCAGTCAGATGGAGATGGGGGACAGGGGGGCTCAAGGGAGATCCTCACCTCCTCCTGGTCCAGCATCTGCTGCTTGAGCTTCTCCATGACCTGGCTTTGCTGGTTGATCTCATCGTCCTGGGGAGAGCACAGGGGGGCTGGGGCAATGGGGGGCACCTCGGGGGGCCCGAGGGGCTGCTGGGGCCCGTGGCAGTGCCCACCTTGTCATCCAGCTGCTTGTAGAGCTTGCGGATCTCCTCCTCGTACTTGCGCCGCTCCTCCTCCGAGATGTGGATGACGATGGAGGAGCTGTTGTCGTTGAGGGGGGTCTCGCTGGTGGCTCCCGGCCCCGGCCCCTCACCCGGCCCCACCTCGGCCTCAGCCCCATTCAGCTGCTCCGTCTCGGGCACGGCCTCTCCTGGGGGCGTGGCCTCAGCTCAGAGGGGTCCCCCCATGGACAATGGGGTCCCCTCCCGGCGCTGAGGGCCCCCCTCACCGCTCCGCCAGCGGCTCAGCTCAGCCTCCAGCTTCCCGATGGTCTCCTTCAGAGCCTTGTTCTTCTCCTTCTCCTTCTCGTACTTCCTCCTCCACTGCTCGGCCGTGAGCTCCAGGTTCACCGAGGCCGTGTTCTTGATGGTCTTGGCCCTGGGGGGGGCATCCCGCAAGTGGGAGCCCTCCCCCACAAACTGGTTCCAGAGGTGCCCCCTACAGAGACCCCCACCAGGGGCCACCTCCAAAGAGGGATGTTGGGGTGCTGTTGGGGTGCAGTTTTGTCCCATGGGTGCAGATGGGTGCTATGGGTGCAGTTCTCTCCCATGGGTGCAGTTGGGTGCCATGGGTGCAGATGGGTGCCATGGGTGCAGTTGTGTGCCATAGGTGCAGTTGGGTGCCATGGGTGCAGTTGGGTGCCATGGGTGCAGATGGGTGCCATGGGTGCAGTTGGGTGCCATGGGTGCAGTTGGGTGCCATGGGTGCAGATGGGTGCCATGGGTGCAGTTGTGTCTCATGGGAGCAGTTGTGAGCCATGGGTTCAGTATTCCCCATGGGTGCTGTTGGGTGCCATGGGTGCAGTTGTGTGCCATGGGTGCAGTTGGGTGCCATGGGTGCAGTTGTGAGCCATGGGTGCAGTTGTGTGCCATGGGTGCAGTTGTGTGCCATGGGTGCAGTTGTGTGCCATGGGTGCAGTATTTCCCAAGGATGCTGTTGTGTCCCATGGGTGCAGATGGGTGCCATGGGTGCAGTTGTGTCTCATGGGTTCAGTTGTGAGCCATGGGTTCAGTATTCCCCATGGGTGCTGTTGGGTGCCATAGGTGCAGTTGGGTGCCATGGGTGCTGTTATGTCTCATGGGAGCAGTTGTGTGCCATGGGTGCAGTATTTCCCATGGGTTCAGTTGTCCCCCATGGGTTCAGTTGTGCCCCGTGGGTTCAGCTGTGCCCCATGGGTTCAGTTGTGCCCCATGGGTTCAGTTGTGTCCCATGGGTGCTGTTGTGCCCCATGGGTTCAGTTGTGCCCCATGGGTTCAGTTGTGCCCCATGGGTTCAGTTGTGCCCCATGGGTTCAGTTGTGTCCCATGGGTGCTGTTGTGCCCCATGGGTTCAGTTGTGCCCCATGGGTGCTGTTGTGCCCCATGGGTTCAGTTGTGCCCCATGGGTTCAGTTGTGCCCCATGGGTTCAGTTGTGCCCCATTTGGGTGTCCATGGGTCGTGTTGGGTGGTGTGGGTGCGTTGTGCCATGGGTCGTTGTGATGGGTTCAGTTGTGCCATGGGTTCAGTTGTGCCATGGGTTCAGTTGTGTCCCATGGGTGCTGTTGTGCATGGGTTCAGTTGTGCCCCATGGGTGCTGTTGTGCCCCATGGGTTCAGTTGTGCCCCATGGGTTCAGTTGTGCCCCATGGGTTCAGTTGTGCCCCATTGCTGCAGCTGTGCCCCATGGGCGCTGTGGGGCGCCCGCGCTGCCCCCTACCTCTGCCCGAAGAGCAGCGTGGAGCGGGTCTCGGCGTCGTTGTAGCTGGAGGGGGAGCAGCAGATGACCATGGCGGTGCGGCAGTTCCCGCCCAGCGAGTCCTGCAGGATCCGCGTCATCTTGCTGTCCCGGTAGGGCACGTGCAGCTTCTGCGGGAGCCGCGCTTCAGCACCGCCGCCGGGACAGCGCCCGGGGCAGCCGCACGGGGGGGGCAGCACTGGGGCTGTGGGGCAGCACAGTGGCTGTGGGGCAGCACTGGGGCTGTGGGGCAGCACTGGGGCTGTGGGGCAGCACTGGGGCTGTGGGGCAGCGGGCTGTGGGGCAGCGCAGTGGCTGTGGGGCAGCACTGGGGCTGTGGGGCAGCAGTGGCTGTGGGGCAGCAGCAGTGGCTGTGGGGCAGCACTGGGGCTGTGGGGCAGCACTGGGGCTGTGGGGCAGCACTGGGGCTGTGGGGCAGCACTGGGGGCTGTGGGGCAGCAGCAGCGGTGGCTGTGGGGCAGCAGCGGTGGCTGTGGGGCAGCAGCAGTGGCTGTGGGGCAGCAGCAGTGGCTGTGGGGCAGCACTGGGGCTGTGGGGCAGCACTGGGGCTGTGGGGCAGCACTGGGGCTGTGGGGCAGCACTGGGGGCTGTGGGGCAGCAGCAGCGGTGGCTGTGGGGCAGCAGCGGTGGCTGTGGGGCAGCAGCAGTGGCTGTGGGGCAGCAGCAGTGGCTGTGGGGCAGCACTGGGGCTGTGGGGCAGCACTGGGGCTGTGGGGCAGCACTGGGGCTGTGGGGCAGCACTGGGGGCTGTGGGGCAGCAGCAGCGGTGGCTGTGGGGCAGCAGCGGTGGCTGTGGGGCAGCAGCAGTGGCTGTGGGGCAGCAGCAGTGGCTGTGGGGCAGCAGCAGTGGCTGTGGGGCAGCACTGGGGCTGTGGGGCAGCACTGGGGGCTGCGGGGCCCCCCGGCTCTCACCGTGCCCTCGGCCAGCGCGGAGATGACGTTGCCCAGCGCCGAGAGGGATTTGTTGATGTTCTTGGCCTCGTCCAGCACCGCCCCCTCGGCCCCGGTCTTGCTGACCTGTGGGGCCGGAGGCTCAGGGACCCGCTAGGGACCGGCCCAGCAGCGGCACCCACCGAGAGCCCCCCCCATCCCGAGCCCCACCGCGGTCCCCCCCCACCTTCTCGCTGCCGGCCAGGTCCACCAGGTAGAGCTTCCCGCTGCGCTTCTGCTCCGTCTCCACGTTCTCCTGCCTGACGCTGATGAGGAAGATGCTGTGGCTGCGGGAGCTGTGCTCGTTCATGTCTGCGGGCAGGGCAGCGCCGGGCAGGGCGGGGGCTGCACCCCCGGCGCCCCATGGCCCCCCCCGGCCCCCCCGTGCCCCCCGGTGCTCACTGGTGACCGCCACGTGCCGGTTGGATTTGCCCTCATCGATCACGTCCAGGATCTCCTCGGGGCTGGACACGAAGCGCTCGGTGCAGCCCTGGGGGGAGGGGGGGGTAAAGAGGGGGTGCAGGGGGGGGGGTGTTGGGATCCCGGCCCCTCCTCTGGGGGTGCCCCCCCCCTCCCCCGCGCTGCTCCTGACCTTGACGTAGGGAACACGGTTCTTGTCCTCGTGCACCGAGAGGTTGGTCTTGGTCACTGGGGGGGACGTGGGGTGGTGACCCCCAGTGCCCCTCCCCCTCCCCAGTGCCCCTCCCCCTCCCCCCCGCCCCTCCCCCACTCACTGTCCAGCAGGTCCCGGATCTTGTCCAGGTAAATTTCAAAGTAAGAAACCTGGGGGGAGGGGATGGGGGTGTCAGGAGGGGGGCGGGGAGGAACCAACCTCCCAGTGCCCCCAGTGCTCCCAGTGCTCCCAGTGCTCCCAGTGCCCACAGTGCCCCCAGTGCCCACAGTGCCCCCAGTGCCCGCAGTGCTCCCAGTGCCCCCCAGTGTCCCCCAGTGCCCCCAGTGCCCGCAGTGCCCCCAGTGCTCCCAGTGCCCCCAGTGCTCCCAGTGCTCCCAGTGCTCCCAGTGCCCACAGTGCCCCCAGTGCCCACAGTGCCCCCAGTGCCCGCAGTGCTCCCAGTGCCCCCCAGTGTCCCCCAGTGCCCCCAGTGCCCGCAGTGCCCCCAGTGCTCCCAGTGCCCCCAGTGCTCCCAGTGCTCCCAGTGCTCCCAGTGCCCACAGTGCCCCCAGTGCCCACAGTGCCCCCAGTGCCCGCAGTGCTCCCAGTGCCCCCCAGTGTCCCCCAGTGCCCCCAGTGCCCGCAGTACTCCCAGTCCCCCTCAGTGCCTCCCAGTGCCCCCAGTGTCCCCCAGTGCTCCCAGTGCCCGCAGTGCCCCCAGTGCCCCCAGTGTCCCCCAGTGCTCCCAGTGCCCGCAGTGCCCCCAGTGCTCCCAATGCCCCCAGTGCCTCCCAGTGCTCCCAGGCCCCCTCAGTGCCTCCCAGTGCTCCCAGTGCCCACAGTGCCCCCAGTGCTCCCAATGCCCCCAGTGCTCCCAATGCCCCCAGTGCTCCCAGTGCTCCCAGTCCCCTTCAGTGCCTCCCAGTGCTCCCAGTGCCCCCCAGTGCTCCCAGTGCCCACCTTGATGTGGAACTCGAGGTTCTCGTCCATGGCGTAGATGTGGTTGAAGATGTCGCGGGCGATGCGGGGGATGATGCCCATGCCCTGGGGGTCGTGGAGCTTCCCCTGCGCGCCGAGGGGAGGGGAGGGACCCCGCTGGGTGCCGCGGACCCGGGGGCGCTGCCCCCGCCCCCCATAGCCCCCCCCTCACCTCCATGGTGTGGGTCTTGCCCGAGGACGTCTGCCCATAGGCGAAGATGGTGCCGTTGTACCCGGCCAGCACATCTGCAGGGGGAGCGTGCGCACGAGCCCCCTTGGGACCCCCCCGGACCCCCATGGACTCCCCTGAACCCCAAGGGGCAGCCAAAGGAGCTGTGACCCCCCCAAGGACCCGGAGATCCCCTCCGAGACCCCCAATGGTGCCCAAGGACCCCACAGACACACCCGAACCTCCCCAAAGTGCTGCAGAGCCCCAGGACCTGCTGGACCCCCCCCCCTCCAAAAGGACCCCCCCGAGCATCCCCCCCTCGCCAACACCACCCCTCCCCCAACCCGCTCCTGTCACCCCCTGCACCCTCCGTGTCCCCATGGGTGCGGGTGGCCCTGCAGGGGGGTGCCCCAGCCATGACCCCCCAGGGCCCCCTAAGGGCCCCCCGGCCTCACCCTTGACGATCTGCATGGCGCAGGCGTGGTAGACCTGCTCCTGGGTGGTGTTGGGGGGGAACACGCGGTCGAAGACGTAGGTTTTCCCCTGGGGGGGTGATGGGGGTCAGGGGCCAGGAGAGACCCCCCCAAGGTGCTGGGGGGCTGCAGCGGACTGGGGGGACCGGTCCGCTCCAGTGAGCCCCAGTGAGGGAGGTGGGAGGGGGCCGGGGGCTCTCGCACAGCCCTGGGGCACTTGTACCCCCCCCATGTACCCTGAAACCCCCACAACCCCCCAGTGTCCTCACCCCCACAGCTACCCCAGACCCCATAAACCTCTCCATAGACCCCCAACCCCCCCATACTGCCCCATAGACACCCATAGACCTCCAAATCCCCCATACTGCCCCATAGACTCCCATAGATCCCCAAATCCCCCCCATACTGCCCCATAGATTCCCATAGACCCCCAAACCCCCCATACTGCCCCATAGACTCCCATAGACCCCCAACTCCTGCATACTGCCCCATAGACTCCCATAGATCCCCAACCCCCCATACTGCCCCATAGACTCCCATAGACCCCCAACTCCTGCATACTGCCCCATAGACTCCCATAGATCCCCAACCCCCCATACTGCCCCATAGACTCCCATAGATCCCCAACCCCTCCATACTGCCCCATAGACTCCCATAGACCCCCAACCCCGCATACTGCCCCATAGACTCCCATAGACCCCCAACCCCGCATACTGCCCCATAGACTCTCATAGATCCCCAACCCCCCCATACTGCCCCAGAGACTCCCAGAGACCCCCAAACCCCCCATACTGCCCCATAGATTCCCATAGACCCCCAAACCCCCCATACTGCCCCATAGACTCCCATGACCCCCAAACCCCCATACTCCCCATACCCCCATACTCCCCCATAGACTCCCATAGATCCCAACCCCTCCCATACTGCCCCATAGACTCCCATAGACCCCCATATGGATACTGCCCCATAGACTCTCATCAGACCCCCCATACTGCCCCAGAGACTCCCAGAGACCCCCAAAACCCCCATACTGCCCCATAGATTCCCATAGACCCCCAAACCCCCCATACTCCCCCATAGACTCCCATCGATCCCCAACCCCCCCATACTGCCCCATAGACACCCATAGACCTCCAAATCCCCCATACTGCCCCATAGACTCCCATAGATACCCAACCCCCCCATACTGCCCCATAGATTCCCATAGACCCCCAAACCCCCCATACTGCTCCATAGACTCCCATAGACCCCCAACTCCTGCATACTGCCCCATAGACTCCCATAGATCCCCACCCCCCCCATACTGCCCCATAGACTCCCAGAGACCCCCAACCCCTCCATACTGCCACATAGACTCCCATAGACCCCCAAACCCCCTTTACTGCCCCATAGACTCCCATAGACCCCCAAACCCCCCATACTGCCTCATAGACTCCCATAAATCTCCAACCCCGCCCATACTGCCCCATAGACTCCCCATCTGCTCAATCTCACTCCATAGCTCCTTAGACCCCATAGCCCCGACCAGCCCCTCCAGACACCCTCGTAGCCCCCTAGTCTCCCATACAGGCCCATAGACCCCCATGGACACACCCAGGCCCCCCCATAGACACTTAATCCACTCCTGTACATCCCTTCATATACCCAGCAGCCACCCATAACTGCCATAGGCCTCCATAGGCCCCCATAGCACCCAGCCCCCCATAGGACCCATAGACCCCCATAGAACCCCAGCCTCCCAAGCCAAACAGACTCCCACTCCCCCCAGCCCCCAGTAGGCCCTAGACACCCTCAGCCACCCTACACCCTTAGCGCCCCACACCCCCCCATAGATCCCCAGAGATGCTCAGCTCCCCCCCAGCTCCCCATAGATCCCAATGTCCTCACACCAATACATCTCCAGACCTACACAGGCAACCATAGCACCCCAGCACCCATAGGACCCATAGGCCCCCATAGCACCCCAGCCCCTATAGGACCTATAGGCCCCCATAGCACCCCAGCCCCCATAGGACCTATAGGCCCCCATAGCACCCCAGCACCCATAGGACCCATAGGCCTCCATAGCACCCCAGCCCCCATAGCACCTATAGGCCCCCATAGCACCCCAGCACCCATAGGACCCATAGGCCCCCATAGTACCCCAGCACCCATAGGACCCATAGGCCCCCATAGCACCCCAGCACCCATAGGACCCATAGGCCCCCATAGCATCCCATTCCCCCCCGCTCCCCACAGCCCCCGTAGCCCCCAGCGCTGGCCGGGAGCTGTCCAGGTCCCGGTGCTGAAACGCCGCAGCCCGCAAACGGGCACCACAGTCCCGCCCGCTGACGGGCCCGCACCCCTCATCCACCGCCATTGCCGTGCCCCCCCCCCCCCCCGAGCCCTGCATCCTCCATCCCCCCCCCAACCATCCCCGCAACACCCCGCATTGCGCCGGCACAACCGCACAGCGACACCCCCCCTCCGCTACAGCCCCACTGCAGCCCCATGGGAGATGCCCCCTCCCCTCCAAGGAACCCCCGCCTCAGGGTCGGAACATCCCCGTACCCGGGTGCTGATGTTAATGGGGGGGCGTTATATTGGGGGGAGTGTCCCTGAACCCCCCCCTTCACTACACCCCTGACAAAGGGCAGGGCCGCAGTGGGGGGGGGCTGCGGCAAAAACAAACCCCCCTCAGTGATGCTCTTGGGTCCCGATCGTGGCCCCCACGGGGCGTCTCCGCTCATTGTAAACAACCCCCCCGCGGGCACTGGGAGAGACTGGGATAAACTGGGAGCGCTGGAACATCAGGAATTGGGGGGGGGGGGGGCCGGAGGAGGAAGCGGTTGAATGGGGGGGGACCTTTGGGCCACACCCAGGGCGACCCCCCCAAACAGGTTCTCCCCCCTCAAGCCGACCCATATCCTGTCCCCCTCCCTCAGGCCGGTTGTCCCCCATCCCGGTGATCCCCCCCCCCCGCACTCACCCCCACCACGACGCTGTCATCGCCCTGGAACACGGGCAGGAACCGGTCCCCACGCAGGATCTCGGCGGGGCTGAGGGGCCGGAACCGGCACAGGACCTTGATGCTGCACTCGGTGCTGGGCTCGGCCATGGCGGCACCGGGGGGCAGCGA
Source organism: Neopsephotus bourkii (assembly GCF_033783945.1). NCBI lineage: Eukaryota > Metazoa > Chordata > Aves > Psittaciformes > Psittacidae > Neopsephotus > Neopsephotus bourkii. The sequence continues at coordinate 22,455 of NW_026900834.1, read as the reverse complement.
CAAGAGTTTAGGAGCGAGGACACGGGACCCGGAGAGAGGGCCCAAGGGTGCTTGTGGGAGCCGGGAGGGTGCGGGGAGTCACCCGGGGATGCGGGTGATGCCCAAGAGTGATGCTGACAACAGGAGGATCAAGTGGTACCCGGGATGCAGGATGCTCTCCGGGATGCAGGGTGGTACCCAGGGATGCAGGATGCTCTCCGGGATGCAGGGTGGTACCCAAGGATGCAGAATGCCGTCTGGGATGCAGGGTGGTACCCAGGGATGCAGGATGCTCTCCGGGATGCAGGGTGGTACCCAGGGATGCAGGATGCTCTCCGGGATGCAGGGTGGTACCCAGGGATGCAGGATGCTGTCCGGTGGTGTAGGGTGGTACCCAGGGATGCAGGATGGTACCCGGGGGTGCAGGGGGTGGTGGGAGGGCGGTGCCGGGGTGGGGGAAGCTCCGCAGCGCTCCCTGCTCCAGTGACGGCGCCGCTGTCGCCGCTGCAGCCCCGGTACCGGGTGATGGGGAGGGGGGGAACCGCCCCCTGCCCGTTCTCCCCCCCCCGCCGTGTTAAGGTGGAGCTGTCGGAGCATCTTAAGGTGGACGGAGATGATGAGGGGGAACGCTCCCCCAGAGTGCTGATTCACTGCGGGGGGGGCAGGACGGTGGCGACTCTGGTCCGGATTGAGGGGGGGGGGGTGGTGTCGGCACAGGGCCAGGTCCCTTCCCCCGCTGGGGAACCCCCCAGGTCTGACTCATGCCCCTCCCCCAGCACTGAGGCAGGGCACATTCGTGTGTGACCCCCCCCAGCTCTGCCCCCCAAAACCACGCCTGCATGGAGCCCCCCCGCCCACAGCCCACCCCGAGCACCCTCCTTATGTAACCCTTGTGGGTACCCTCTGTGTGACCCGTCCGCTTGGGTAGCTCCCGTGGGTATCCCCCATATGCCCCCCATGTCCCCCTCCATGTGCCCCCCATGTCCTGCCCCATGTGCCCCCATATCCCCCCCATGTGCCCACCATGTTTCCATGTGCCCCCCATGTCCCCCCCATGTGCCCTCCATGTCCCCCGCATGTCCCCCCCATGTGCCCCCCATGTCCCCCCCATGTGCCCCCCATATCCCCCCCATGTGCCCACCATGTTTCCCCCATGTCCCCCCCATGTGGCCCCCATGTGGCCCCCATGTCCCCCCCATGTCCCCCCCATGTCCCCCCCATGTGCCCCCCATATCCCCCCATGTGCCCACCATGTTTCCCCCATGTCCTCCCCATGTGCCCCCCATGCCCCCCCCATGTCCCCCCCCCGCTCCAGCCATCCCATGGACACCTCCCCCGCCTTCCCCCACTGCCTCCTTTCGCCCCCCGCCCCCTCTGCGCAGGCCCCGCCCCCGCGCCCTTCCCGCGCTGTTCTCGCGAGAGCTGCCCCGCCCGCCCAGGCCCCGCTCGGCTCTTGGCGGACCCGGGCCTGGTTTCCCCCCCACGTTACCGGCCCCGGGCACTGAGTCCCCCGGTACCGACCCCTGCCATGGCCGACCCCAAGTACGCGGACCTGCCCGGCATCGTGAGTGCGGGGCCGCGGCACTGGGGGGGCGTGAGGAGATCGGGGGGCCCTGCGGACGTGAGGGGATCGCGGGGCCTGTGGGAGGCTGAGGGGGGGGTGGGTGCGGGGGGCACCGGGGGGGTCCTCATGAACTGTGGGAGCTGTGGGGGGGAGAGGGGATGGCAGAGGGGGTCCAGGTCAGCCCGTGGGGTGTTGGGGGGTGCAGGGACAATGAGAGGTGTTGGGGTGCAGGGGCAATGGGAGGTGTTGGGGTGCAGGGGCAATGGGAGGTGTTTGGGGGTGCAGGGGCAATGGGAGGTGTTTGGGGGTGCAGGGGCAGTGGGAGGTGTTGGGGTGCAGGGGCAATGGGAGATGTTGGGGTGCAGGGGCAGTGGGAGGTGTTTGGGGGTGCAGGGGCAATGGGAGGTGTTGGGGTGCAGGGGCAGTGGGAGGTGTTGGGGTGCAGGGGCAATGGGAGGTGTTGGGGTGCAGGGGCAATGGGAGGTGTTGGGGTGCAGGGGCAGTGGGAGGTGTTTGGGGGTGCAGGGGCAATGGGAGGTGTTTGGGGGTGCAGGGGCAATGGGAGGTGTTGGGGTGCAGGGACAATGGGAGGTGTTGGGGTGGGGCAGTGGGAGGTGTTTGGGGGTGCAGGGGCAATGGGAGGTGTTGGGGTGCAGGGACAATGGGAGGTGTTGGGGTGCAGGGGCAGTGGGAGGTGTTTGGGGGTGCAGGGACAATGGGAGGTGTTGGGGTGCAGGGGCAGTGGGAGGTGTTTGGGGGTGCAGGGGCAATGGGAGGTGTCGGGTTCAGCAATGGGAGGTTTGGGGGTGCAGGGGCAATGGGAGGTGTCGGGTTGCAGGGGCAATGGGAGGTGTTTGGGGGTGCAGGGGCAGTGGGAGGTGTTGGGGTGCAGGGGCAGTGGGAGGTGGGTGCAGGGGCAATGGAGGTGTCGGGGTGCAGGGGCAATGGGATTTGGGGGTGCAGGGGCAATGGGAGGTGTCGGGGTGCAGGGGCAATGGGAGGTGTTTGGGGGTGCAGGGGCAATGGGAGGTGTTTGGGGGTGCAGGGGCAGTGGGAGGTGTTTGGGGGTGCAGGGGCAGTGGGAGGTGTTTGGGGGTGCAGGGGCAATGGGAGGTGTTTGGGGGTGCAGGGGCAGTGGGAGGTGTTTGGGGGTGCAGGGGCAATGGGAGGTGTTGGGGTGCAGGGGCAGTGGGAGGTGTTTGGGGGTGCAGGGGCAATGGGAGGTGTCGGGGTGCAGGGGCAGTGGGAGGTGTTTGGGGGTGCAGGGGCAGTGGGAGGTGTTTGGGGGTGCAGGGGCAATGGGAGGTGTTTGGGGGTGCAGGGGCAGTGGGAGGTGTTTGGGGGTGCAGGGGCAATGGGAGGTGTTGGGGTGCAGGGGCAGTGGGAGGTGTTTGGGGGTGCAGGGGCAATGGGAGGTGTCGGGGTGCAGGGGCAGTGGGAGGTGTTTGGGGGGCAGGGGCAATGGGAGGTGTTGGGGTGCAGGGGCAATGGGAGGTGTTTGGGGGTGCAGGGGCAATGGGAGGTGTTGGGGTGCAGGGGCAGTGGGAGGTGTTTGGGGGTGCAGGGGCAATGGGAGGTGTCGGGTGCAGGGGCAATGGGAGGTGTCGGGGTGCAGGGGCAATGGGAGGTGTGGGGGTGCAGGGGCAATGGGAGGTGTCGGGGTGCAGGGGATGGGGTTGGGGGTGGGGGCATGGGGGTGTTGGGGGGCAGGGGCAGTGGGAGGTGTGGGTGCAGGGTGGGAGTGTTGGGGTGCAGGGGCAATGGGAGGTGTTTGGGGGTGCAGGGGCAATGGGAGGTGTTGGGGTGCAGGGGCAGTGGGAGGTGTTTGGGGGTGCAGGGGCAATGGGAGGTGTTGGGGTGCAGGGGCAATGGGAGGTGTGCAATGGGAGGTGTGGGTGCAGGGGCATGGGAGGTGTTGGGGTGCAGGGGCTGGGGGTGTCGGGGTGCAGGGGCAGTGGGAGGTGTGGGGTGCGGGGCAGTGGGTGTTGGGGGTGCGGGGCAATGGGAGTTTGGGGGTGCAGGGGCAATGGGAGGTGTTTGGGGGTGCAGGGGCAATGGGAGGTGTTGGGGTGCAGGGGCAGTGGGAGGTGTTTGGGGGTGCAGGGGCAATGGGAGGTGTTTGGGGGTGCAGGGGCAATGGGAGGTGTTGGGGTGCAGGGGCAGTGGGAGGTGTTTGGGGGTGCAGGGGCAATGGGAGGTGTCGGGGTGCAGGGGCAGTGGGAGGTGTTTGGGGGTGCAGGGGCAATGGGAGGTGTGGGTGCAGGGGCAGTGGGAGGTGTTTGGGGGTGCAGGGGCAATGGGAGGTGTGGGTGCAGGGGCAATGGGAGGTGTGGTGCAGGGGCAATGGGAGGTGTTGGGTGCAGGGGCAGTGGGAGGTGTTTGGGGGTGCAGGGCAATGGGAGGTGTTGGGGTGCAGGGGCAATGGGAGGTGTTGGGGTGCAGGGGCATGGTTGGGGGTGCAGGGGCAATGGGAGTGTTGGGTGCAGGGGCAGTGGGAGGTGTTTGGGGGTGCAGGGGCAATGGGAGTGTTGGGGTGCAGGGGCAGTGGGAGTGTGTGGGGTGGGGGTGTTGGCGTGCAGGGGCAGTGGGAGGTGTTTGGGGGTGCAGGGACAATGGGAGGTGTGGGTGCAGGGGCAGTGGTGGGTGGGGTGGGGAGGTGTTTGGGGGTGCAGGGGCAATGGGAGGTGTTGGCGTGCAGGGGCAGTGGGAGGTGTTGGGGTGCAGGGGCAGTGGGAGGTGTCGGGGGCTGTTTTGGGGTCCCTGCTCAGGCGGCTCTCACCGAACCCCGCTCGTGCTGCAGGCCAGGAACGAGCCCGATGTCTATGAGACCAGTGACCTGCCTGAGGACGACCAGGCCGAGTTCGAGGCGGTGAGACCCCCCCGGGCCCCCCAGCGCCTGCATCCCCCCCATCCCCCTCGTGTCCTGGCCCTGTGCCACCCCCATGCACTGCCGGGGGGGGCAGGAAGTGCAGTGCCCCCCCTCCTTGGGGTCCCCCCTCCCTGTGGCACCCCCATCCTGTGGAACCTGGCTGAGGGCAGCAGGAGCCGTGCAGGGGGACAGCACACGGGGGGGGGGAGAGGGGAGCCTGTGGAGGTGGAGTTCACCCCCATAAAACAACCCCAAAAGGCATCAGGGTCCCAGAGAACCCCGGACCTGGCACATCCAGGCCATGGGGCTGCTGCATGGTGGCTTGGACATGGGGGTGGCACCAGGGGGCCCGTCCCCACGGCTGGCACAGCACAAGGGCTGCGTGGTGACCCCTGGCTCTGCTGGGGAGGCCAAGGCTGATGGGTGCTCCTGGATCACAGACCCTTGGGAATGTGCTCCTGATTGGTGCTGGTGAGGGGAGAGCCAGGATTTGGCACCATGGAGGCAAGACCCAGGGTGCAGGGAGTGGTTTTGGGGTACAGCCATGGGGCAGTCCCAGCCCCCCAGTTCTGAGGGGGGCCAACAGATCCCTTGGGACACCCAGGACACACCAGAACGCATTGTTTCCAGCCAGAACGGCCCCCGTCAGGCCTCGGTCACACCAGAACAGTGCCCAGGACCAGAGTGGTGCCAGCCCAGTGACCCCCCCCCGTGTTCCCAGGCGGGTTGTGGGGCTGTGGGTGCTGTCCCCTCCCTCTGTCCCCCTCCTCCTGCCCCCCCCCGCAGCTCCCTGTGTCTGCCTCTGGCCGTGCTGACCTGACCTGCGTTTTCCCCCCGCTCCCCACCTTTGCTGGACTCTAAGTTTGCACAAGTAAGCCCCGGGTGCTGCTCTGGTGTCGCGTGCTGGGGGGTGAGGCTCTTCCTGCATGTACCATGGGGTCAGCAGTGCCCCGCTATGGGGCCTGCCCCGCCGTGGGGCAGAGGGGGGGCAGTGCTGGGGCTCAGGACACAAGTGCTGCTGGTGCCTCCTCCCCGCTCTCCTTTGCTCTCGTTGCCTGCTGACTGCATGCGCTGCCCTCTTTGTCTTTTGGTACCCCTGCGTGGTGGGGCTCCTGCCCCCCAACCACGCTGCCTGCACGCTGTGGGGCAGGACGCAGCTGAGCCTCTGTCCCTGCTGAGCAGGGCCCAGCTCGAGCTCCTCCAGGCTCTGGCCTGGGTTTTGCCCCCCTGCACCCCAGCTCTTGCCTTCTCCAACCCCTGGGGGAGCTGCCAAGCATTGGGCTGCTCGGGGGGGGGCCCTTCCTGCCCCCCAGCTCTGCTCACTTCTGCCCCAGGGGTTACAGAAGAGCCAGAGCAGGGGCTTGGCTGCGCCACCCCCCGCACCCTGCTCCTGCGGCCGCCTCCCCAGCGTGGCCCTGGTTGCTTCCAGTGCTGGTTGCCCCTGGGGGCCATAGAGGGGGGCAGCCCCATGGCCCCCCTGTGCCCCATGGCGGGGCTGAGCCTCGCTGCAGGGCCACGGGGGGGGTTGGCCCCGGCCCAACCTTCTAATGCGGTTTTGTCTCTTCTCTTCCCCCCCCTTGCTCTGACTTTCTCACCTCTGGGGAACGCAAGGAGCTGGTAAGAGCACCCCCCGTCAGCTGCTGCGCCGCTGCTCCCGCTGCTGCCCCCTCCCTCCTGCAGCTCCCCCCGCGCCTCCCCCAGGCCACGGCGGCTGCCCAGGGGCTGCTGGAGGAGCCCTTTGGGTGCCTGATGCTCTGGGGTCCCCCCCAGGCTCCCAATCTCCACTCATGCTCCAGGCTCTGGGCAAAGCCCCTTTGAGGGGCTGATGTTCTACGACCACCCCTGTGCCCAGCGTGGGTGGTGGGAGCCACCCCGAGATGTGGCTGTGGGGCAGATGCAGCCCCCCTGGGCTGGGTTCCTCAGACTGCTACCAAAGGGTTTCAAGCCTTGGAATTGTGGCCCTGCTGCCAGGAGGACCCAGTGTCCCCCCACCAGGCCCTGGGGGCTGTGTTCTGGGGAACACGGGGCTCCCTTTGCCCCTGCTCTGCCCATCACTGTCCCCACCAAGGCCCCTCGTGCCCTTGTTTGTTGCCTCATCCCTAACCCCAAGGGTTGTGTGCAGGAGGAGCTCACCAGTACCAGTGTGGAGCATCTCATCATCAACCCTAATGCTGCCTATGAGAAGTTCAGGGACAAGCGCCTGGGCACCGAGGGAGTGGGTGAGCCAAGGAGCACGGGGAAGGGTTGGCCTGGGGGACCCTGGGGGCTTTGGGGTGACCCCTCTGCTCTTCTCCTTTTAGATTTCTCTGACCGCATCACCAAGACCAGGACAACGGGCTACGAGTCTGGGGAGTATGAAATGGTGAGAGCAGAGGTGCCCAGAGCACCGGCCCCACAGGGACATCCCTGCCCCAGGCCACCGCTCGCAGCAACCTGCCCAGGGTGGAGCTGGGATGGGACCTCTGGAGCTCTGCTCCAACCCAGCAGCTCAAGCAGGGCCACTGGGGTTGCCCAGGAGCATCTCCAAGCATGGCGACTCCACCGTCTCCTTTGCCAGCTGTGGCCTTGGCAGTGCTGAGGAGAGGGCTGCCCTCCCTCAACCACCGTGCTCCTGGTGCTGCTCACACCATGATTGCTGCCATGTTTAACTTGGTGTCCACCAAGACCTATGGGGCCTTCTCCAGAGCTGCTTTCCAGCATATCCTGGTGCAGGGGGCTGGTCTTCCCCACGCCAGGGCTTTGCACTGCTCCTTGTTTTGCTCCATGAGGTCCCTCTAGACAGCAGACACCAGAAGGTGAGGATGAGGCAAGGATGAAGCTCAGCCTGCCCCATGCTCCAGCCCGTTAATGAAGGTATCATTAATGAAGGCAGCAGCCCCAGCGCTGAGCCCTGGATACGCTGGTTCTTACTGGCCTCCAGCTGGAGTAGGACCGGTGCTCTCCAGCCTCTGGGCTTTGCTTTTTGGCCACTTCCAGTGCCCCCGTGGCCCCCTCATCCAGCACAGGCTGCAACAGCTTCTCTTGGAGAGCGTGCCGAAGGCTTTCCGAGGTCAGCAGGCACTGCCCACAGCTCCGCTGTCTCTACCGGCCAGTTCATGGTGGAAGTCATGGAGCTGCTCAAGCCTGACCTCCCCTTGGTGAAGCCACGCTGAGATCTCTTGATGTTTGTTTGTCATTCATGGACCTGGAAATGGGTTCCAGTTGTAGCCTTGGAGTCCCACAGAGCCGTCCCATGGGGAGCTTCTCAGCCAAGACCCCAAGTCCTTCTCCTCAGGGCTCCCCCATCCAGTCTCCTCCAGCCTGTGTGCGGGCTGGGATTGCCCTGACCCAGGAGCAGGACCTTGCCCTTGGCCTGGTTGAGCTCCATGAGGTTCGCGTGGTTCTGCCTCTCCAGCCTGTCCAGGTCCCTCTGGATGGCATAGCTGGTCACCACGTGGACATGGAGCCATTGACCACAGCTCCCTGTGTGTGGCCACCCAGCCCATTCCGTATCCACTGGGTGCTCCACCCATCAAATCCAGTTCAGAGACAGTGTCAAACGCCTTGCACAAACCCAGGGAGATTCCCTCCTTGTCCACCAACACTGGCTACATCATATAAAGCCACCACATTTGCCAGGCATGACTTGCCCTTAGAGATGCCGTGTTGGCTGTCACCAGTCCCCCCCATTGTCCGTGTGCCTCTGTGTGTTTTCCAGGAGGCTCTGTTCCAGGATCTTGCTGGCACAGGGGTCAGACTGACCCGCCTGGCCTCCCAGGCCTCTTCCTCCTTTCCCTTTTTAAAACCGGGGGGATATTTCCCCATTTCCAGGCAGTGGGAGCTTCAGCACCAGGACTTCTCACAGCTGATGGACAATGGCTTGGGAACCTCAGCCACCAGCTCCGGCAGCACCCACAGATGCATCTCGTCAGGTCCTGTGGCCTCGGAGCACCCTGCTCCAGTGGAAGGGGTCCCTGGCCGTGGCAGGGATTGGAGCTGGAGGAGCTTTAAGGTCCCTTCAGCCCAACCCGGTCTCTGGTTCTGTGACTTGGGCACCTTCACTTCCCTTAGATGTTCTTGAACCTGATCCCCTACAGTTCCCCACAGGTTCTCCCAGTCCCTGCCTTTGCCTTCTGTGCCTTGGGCAGCGTGGCTGGGGCTCTTGCTGATGAAGACCAAGGCAAAGAGCCCCTGAGTACCTGAAATGTCCTTGAGCACCTCTGAGTAGCTCAAGGAAGGGAGGTGGGGCTGGGCAGCCCTCGTTGCCTTGCACATCCCAGAGCAGGCTGACTTCCAGCTGGGCTTTGGCTTTCCCAACCCCATCCCTGGCTGCCAGGGCAATGTCTCCTCCTGCCAGCTTCCCTGCTCCGGCCTCTGTGTCCTCCTGTCCCTGCCTGCCTTTGGCCGGGAGCTCCTGGCTCTCCTGGCTGCCTGCTTGGGATGTGGCGCTCTGGAGCTTGGAGGCGCTCCTGGGACATCAGGAAGCTTTCTTGGGTCCCTCCCATTGCCTGACCCAAGCAGACCTTTGAGGAGGCCCAAAGCCCAGGACCCCTCCTGCCCTCCCTCAGCCCCACCATCTCCTGGTTACCGCAGCCCAGGCTGTCTTGGACTCTCCTTGCTGGAGATGAGCTCCAGCAGAGGCCCTCTCCTTGCTGGCTCCTGTCACTTGGAGGACGGTGCTGTCACCAGTGTGCTCAGGACCCTCCTGGGCAGCTCGTGCCCTCTCTGAAGCCCGTGAGCGCTGCATGAGGATGAGGGTTTTGTGAACATTGTGCTCCTGCTTGTCTGTTGAGGGCCTCACCCGTGTGTATGTGCATGGATGGGTGGGTACCAGTGTTCCATTGCAGGTGCCTGGAGCTCAGGCAGATCATGGACCCCCCACCCCGTTCCTCTCTCTGCAGGTTGGTGAGGGTCTTGGTGCCAAAGAGACGCCTCAGCAGCGGTACCAGCGGCTGCAGCACGAGGTGCAGGAGCTGGCCAGGGAGGTGGAGCAGATCCAGGTGAGCATCAACCCTCCACCAGAGTGGCACAACCGCCCCATCACCAGAGGGGTGACACAAGCGCCCCATGACCCCCGGGGGGTGACCCAGCTGCCCTTTCCTCCCTCTCAGAGCACAGTGAAGGATGCAGCAGCAGAGGAGGAGCTGACACCCATGGCCTTGGCCAGGCAGGTCGAGGGCCTGAAGCAGCAGTTGGTCTCCAGCCACCTGGAGAAGCTCCTGGGCCCCACCGCAGCCATCGACTTCGCAGACCCTGACGGTGCCCTGGCCAAGTGAGTGGGGAGCTGGGGGCAGCTTGGGGGGCAAGGGGAGGGTGCCGGGGTCCTGCGCCCACCTTCCCCTCCCTGCCAGGCGCCTGCTGCAGCAGCTGGAGGTGGCCAAGTGCAGTAAAGGGACCCCAGGGAAGAGCCCTGCCAAAGCCCCAGCGCCCGCCGCAGACGCCGTCACCTTCGAGCTCTACTGGAGGCCGGAGCAGGAGCAGTTTGCCCAGAGCGCCAAGGTGAGTCCTGACAGGGACCTGGAGCTGCTGGAGCGAGGCCAGGGGAGGCCATGGGGATGCTGCGAGGGCTGGAGCAGCTCTGCTCTGGAGCCAGGCGGAGAGAGCTGGGCTGGGGCAGCCTGGAGAAGAGAAGGCTCCTGAAGGGGAGACCTGAGAGCAGCTCCAGTGCCTAAAGGGGCTGCAGGGAACCTGGAGAGGGGCTTGGGACAGGGGATGCAGGGACAGGGCAAGGGGAATGGCTTGAACCTGCCCGAGGGGAGCCTGAGCTGAGCTCTGAGGCAGAAGCTCTTCCCTGTGAGGGTGCTGAGGCGCTGGCACAGGGTGCCCAGAGAAGCTGGGGCTGCCCCATCCCTGGCAGTGCTCAAGGCCAGGTTGGACACAGGGGCTTGGAGCACCCTGCTCCAGTGGAAGGGGTCCCTGGAGCTGGAGGAGCTTTAAGGTCCCTTCATCCCAACCCCATTCCATGGTTCCATCTTGCTGCAGATGGCCGAGCTGGAGAAGCGCCTGGCACAGCTGGAGGCCATGGTGCGGTGTGAGCCCGACAGCCAGGTGAGGGGCTTGAGGGGGTTCCTGCCACATCCCTCCTGCCCCACATCCTGCCCCACTGATGCATTTCCTTTCCCCACAGAACCCACTGTTGGTTGGGCTGAAGGGCACCAGCCTCATGGTGAGTGAAATGGATGGTGGTGGGAGGCAGGGTCCCTTTGCCTCCCAGGCTGTGCCCGTAGCACCCAGGGTGCTGCTGTGTCTCCCCTCATCCCACTCTCTGTCCCCAGGAGACCGTGCAGGTCCTGCAGGCCAAGGTGAACATCCTGGACGTGGCTGTGCTGGACCAAGTGGAGGCCCGACTGCAGGTGAGGGGGGATGGAAGGAGGGAATGGGAAGAGGGGTGCCATGGGGTGAGCACGGGTGGATTTGGCGTCTCCCATCTGCTCCCTCCTGTCCCCAGAGTGTCCTGGGGAAGGTGAATGAGATTGCCAAGCACAAGTCAACTGTGCAGGACGCCGATACCCAGAGCAAGGTGAGGGTCCCCGCAGTCACCCCCAGTGTGGCAGGGGGTCCATGCCCCCCCCAGACACAGCCCTGACCCGCTCCCCGCTTCTTGCTGCACCCCAGATCCACCAGGTCTACGAGACGCTGCAGCGCTGGGACCCGGTGGCCAGCGCCCTGCCCGACGTCGTGCAGAGGTTGGTGACCCTCAGGGACCTGCATGAGCAAGGTGAGGGGCTGGAGGGAACGCTGGGGCCGTGTCGTGGGGTGGGGACACTGCTCCTGTCCCCCCCTGCCCCCAGCACTGAGCTTTCTCCTCCCCTCAGCCATCCAGTTCGGGCAGGTCCTGCTGCACTTGGACACCACGCAGCAGGAGGTGGCTGGGGCTCTCAAGGACAACACGGTGCTGCTGGCAGAGGTGGGTCCCACCAGCAACCATGGGGTGGAGCGGCGGGGTCCCCATCCTGCCCCCCACCACTGACCCCTTCCCTGTGCACCCCCCACCCAGGTCCAGAAGACGATGAAGGAGAACCTGGCCATTGTGGAGGACAACTTTGCGGCCATAGACGCCCGCATCAAGCGGCTGCAGAAGTGAGAGCACCCTGGAGCCCCCCAGCTCTGGGTGTTCCCACTGGGAATCCCTCCCTTTCCTCCCCCCCAGCTTGTATATACCCTGGCTCTGCTCCCCCGTTCCCAGCCGTTGGGGTGTCTCTGTACCTCCCAGTGTACCCAATAAACAGCTCAGCGCAGCAGGAGCCGAGGCTGTGGCGCTGGGAAAAGGGGGAACTGAACCCCAGTGCCTGCAGCCATGGGGCTGGGAGCTGAGCTCACGGGGGGCAGTGGGACCTCCTCCTCGGGGGTGGATGCCCTGGCTGGGTCCCGCAGCGCTCCTGCCGCAGCAGCTGCCATGGTCCTGGGGGGCGGATGCGTGTGTGTAGGGGGGGGCACGGGCTGAGGGCACACCGGTGCCCCCGGGCCAGGCAGAGCCAGCGGGGCCAGCGCTGCAGCCGGTGCCGGGCGGGCGGAGGGCGCGCCAGGGGCTGCCCCGGCTGCGGCTCCCTCCCGTGCTCGCCGGTGCCCGCGGTACCCCCGGTGCCCGCAGGGCGGCGCTGTCCCCGCAGGTCGCCATGGCGACCGCTGCTCTCGCGAGAGTTGCGGCTGGCGGGGCGGCAGAGCGCGGTCCCGGCGTGCCCCGCTCGCGGCCATGCGGCTGCGGCTCCCGGTGCGCGGCCCCGCGGCGCTGAAGGTGCTGGCGGCCGCCGGCGCCGCCGCCGCCCCGGTGCAGCTCGTGTGGGGCGGCCCCAGCGGTGAGCGCGGCCTCCCCCGCCCCACCCCGGGCCGGGCCGGGCCGAGCCCCGCGGGCGCTCACTCGTGTCTCCCGCAGAGCCGCCGCGAGCCCCGCTGAGGCCGCCGTGGGCCCCGGCGCTGGAGCTGGAGAGCGGCGCCGTCCTTTTCTCCCCCAACGCCATCTGCCAGTGAGTCCCGGGGGGCGCGGGCCGCCGCTGCCCCGCCCGCTCCTCAACCCTCTGCCCCCCTCAGGTTCTTCTTCCTGTGCCGCGGGGACGCGCCCTCGGACCTCGGCAACCAGTGGCTGGAGTGGGAGGCCACCGAGCTGCAGGTGGGTGCGCGGACACCGGCCCCCCCCCCCCCCTGCCGCGCCCGGCCCGCATTGACCGCGCTGCCCTCGCCCGCAGCCCGTGGCCGCCGCCGCGCTCTACGCCCGGCTGGTGCTCGGCAGGAAGGCGCCGGAGGCGGTGCAGGCCCTGCGGGAGCCGCTGGCCCACATCGATCAGAGCCTGGCCAGGACGGGCGCTGCCTTCCTCGCGGGGGTGAGTGGCACCGGGGCGCGCTGGGGCCTTGTCCCTGGGGGGCTGCCCCGGCTGACGGCTGCTCTGGTGCAGGACACCCCGTCCGTGGCCGATGTGGTTGTGTGGGGCACCTTGTTCCCTGTCCTGCCGGAGGAGAGCAGCCTGCCAGGTAAGCGTGGCACGGAGGGGGCTCCCTTGCCCTGCCGTGGCTGTAAGAATCACGCTGCTCTCTCGTCACCTCCCGAGGCGAGCTGCAGGCACTGAGGACCTGGTTCCAGAACGTGACGCTCTTGGAGGCTTGCAGGGAGGCTGCCGACAGCGTCCTGATGCCCGAGGCACTGCTGGAGTTCAAGTCCTACCTGCAGAAGCAGCCTCCGCCCTGCCTGGCCATGCACAAAGCCACCAGTAACGAGCCCGAGGTGCAGCCCTGGCCCCAGGGTGGGCCCCCGTGGCACCGCTGCTGACAGCTTCTTACCGGGACCTGCTTCTCCTGCAGGAGGAGGAAGGTTCCGAGCGGGCCCTGACAGAGGAGGAGATCGCAGCTGCTGCGGACGCCTGGGCCCGTGGGGCTGCGGCGCTGCCCAAGCCCTGGCAGCCTCAGAAACCTGTGTGAGTCCTGGGGCCGCATGAGGGCTGCCCCACGCGCCCCGGCCCGGGCCGCTCCCACATTGCTGTGTGTGCGGGGGAGGCCCTGTTGCTCCTTGTGCCTGCCCTGAGTGCCCTGCCCGTGCCAGGCTGCCCGTGGAGGGCATGAGGAACGTCCTGATCACCAGCGCTCTGCCCTATGTGAACAACGTGCCCCACCTTGGCAACATCATCGGCTGCGTCCTCAGCGCTGACACCTTTGCCAGGTGACGCTCGGCTGCGGGAGGGCTCCCTGGGGGTCTCCATCGGGGGCTGCCGTGGCCCCTGGCACCCGCAGGGGGCTCACAGGGCCCTGCCCGGCAGGTACTGCCGCCTGCGGAACTGGAACACGCTCTACGTGTGCGGCACGGACGAGTACGGCACCGCCACCGAGACCAAGGCGGTGGAGGAGGGGCTGACGCCGCAGGAGATCTGTGACAAGTACCACGCCATCCACGCCGACATCTACCGCTGGTTTGACATCTCCTTCGACTGCTTCGGCCGCACCACCACGCCGAGGCAGACCACGTGAGGGGCGCGCGTGCCGGGGGCAGCCCCATGGGCCTGGCTGAGGGTGCTTTGTGCTCCTTGGCTGATGGGGAGCTCCCCCCCTTCCTGTCCTGTCCCAGGATCGCCCAGGACATCTTCCAGCGCCTGCTGGCGCGCGGGTGCCTGCTGCAGGACACGGTGGAGCAGCTGCAGTGCGAGGGCTGCCGGCGCTTCTTGGCCGACCGCTTCGTGGAGGGCACTTGCCCCTTCTGCGGCTACGAGGAGGCGCGGGGGGACCAGTGTGATAAATGCGGCAAACTCATCAACGCTGTGGAGCTGAAGGTGGGACAGGAGCGCCCTGGGGACCGCCCCACGGCCCTGCCCCCGCTCTGCCTCAGGCCCCCCCAGCCTTGCCCTGGGCTTTGTCCAACCCCTGTTTCTGCTGACAGAGCCCCCAGTGCAAGCTCTGCAGGGGTGTCCCCGTAGTGAAGCCCACCCAGCACCTCTTCCTGGACCTCCCCAAGGTGAGCCTCGTCCCTGGGGGAGCGCAGAGGGGTTGGGGCACCCCTGCCCACCCCCGTGTGTTCCCTGCAGCTGGAGCAGAGGCTGGAGGCCTGGCTGGAGCAGTCCTGGGCCACGGGGGACTGGACGGCCAACGCTCGCTACATCACCCGCTCCTGGATCCGGGATGGGCTCAAGCCCCGCTGCATCACCCGTGACCTCAAGTGGGGCACACCCGTGCCCCTCGATGGCTTCCGTGACAAGGTGGCTCCAGCCTGGCCCCTGGGTTGTGGTGCTTGTCCCCGGGAGCCCTGCTCAGGGGTCCCATGCTCATGGGTCACCCTCTTCCCCAGGTCTTCTATGTGTGGTTTGATGCTCCCATTGGGTACTTGTCCATCACAGCCAGCTACACCGACCAGTGGGAGAGGTGGTGGAAGAACCCACAGCAGGTAAGAGCCTGGTGCTGCTGCAGGGTGGAGGCGGGGGCAGAGCTGGACACCACTGATGCGTCCTCCCTGTGCTACCCATCAGGTTGAGCTCTACAACTTCATGGCCAAAGACAACGTTCCGTTCCACAGTGTCGTATTCCCCTGCTCGCTCCTGGGCGCTGATGACAACTACACCCTGGTGAACCACCTCATTGCCACAGGTACTGGAGGGGCACTGTGGGTCATGGGGGGGTGTCTGTGCTTGGGCCCCATGATGGGGTCTCCGCTGCCCTCCCCAGAGTACCTGAACTACGAGGATGGGAAGTTTTCCAAGAGCCGGGGTGTGGGAGTGTTTGGGGACATGGCCAAGGACACGGGCATCCCTGCGGACACCTGGCGCTTCTACCTGCTGTACCTGCGGCCCGAGGGGCAGGACAGCGCCTTCTCCTGGAGCGACCTCATGCTCAAGAACAACTCGGAGCTGCTGAACAACCTGGGCAACTTCATCAACAGGTTCTGGGCCGGGCAGGGCCTGCCCCTGTGCCCATCCCCAGGCTGCGCTGACGCCTGCTCTGCCTCTGTGCCCAGGGCTGGCATGTTCGTGTGCAAGTTCTTTGGCGGCACCGTCCCCAGCATGGTGCTGGCACCCGATGACAAGCGGCTCCTGGCCCGGGTCACGCTGGAGTTGCGCCAGTACCACCAGCTGCTGGAGAAAGTCCGGTGCGTGGCTGGAGCCCTGCAGCCAGGGCTGTGAGGGCAGAGCCCTGCCCTACAGCAGGCACTGACTCCCCTCTTCCCCCCAGCATCCGGGATGCTCTGAGATGCATCCTCAGCATCTCTCGCCATGGCAACCAGTACATCCAGGTGAACGAGCCCTGGAAGCGGATCAAGGGGGATGAAAAGGACAGGTACAGGGGAAGATGGGGGCGCTGGGGGGCAGGCTGGGGGCTGGCACTGACAGAGGGTTTCCTGCCCCACAGGCAGCGTGCAGGGACAGTGACTGGTGTGGCTGTGAACATGGCTTCCCTGCTGGCTGTCATGCTGCAGCCCTACATGCCCAGTGTCAGCTTGGCCATCCAGGGGCAGCTCTGCATCCCCCCGGACTGCTTCGTCCTGAGCCACGACTTCACCTGCACCCTGCCCCCTGGGCATCGTGTGGGCACTGTATGTGCAGGGGAGGGCAGTGCAGTGCTGGGGTAGGCAGGGGCACTGGCTCTGTGGGGTGACCCCCTCTCCCCCCTGCCTGCAGGTGAGTCCCCTGTTCCAGAAGCTGGAGCCCGAGCGGGTTGAAGCCCTGCGCAGGCGCTTTGGGGGCGGGCAGGTGAGTGAGGGTCTCCACAGCTCCTCTGCTTTCTGTCTGCCCCTCCTTTGCTGTCTCCTCTCCCAGCCTGAAGCTCTCGCGGTGCTCGGGGGTGCTGTGGTGACCTCCCCTTCTCCAGTACGAGGGGAGATGGGTGCAGAGCTCTGCCCCTGCAGGCTGGGACTGGGGCTCACGCCTGCTCCTGTCCTTCCCCAGGCCAAGCAGACACCTCCAGCCCCAGAGACCCTCGTGGCCCCCGCTGACCCCCAGCGGCTCCAGGAGCTGATGCAGGAGGTGGCCAGGCAGGTGAGCAGGGGGCAGAGGGGTGGCCCCGTCTTGCCTTTACCTCCCCAAGCCCTCATTGCCTCCCCCCACCCCGACCTGCCCCAGGGCAACCACGTTCGGCAGCTGAAGGCCAGCAAGGCAGAGAAGGCCCAGGTTGAGGTGGAGGTGGCCAAGCTGCTGGAGCTGAAGAAGCAGCTGGCATCAGCAGAGGGCAAAAGCCCCGAAGTCCCTGTGCCCAAGGGGAAGCAGAAGAAGTAGCACCACCTACGCCCCTCCAGCTCCCCAGAGACCACACCGGGCTGGTGCCTGTGTCTGTAATAAATGCAAACCCTCTACAACGGTGCGAGGTCGCGGTGCCCCCCCCACAGCATCAGTCAGTGCCGGCGGGGCAGCGCCCCTCCAGTTCATGGCTCCCCCCTGCTCTGGGGGAGCAGAGTCCTGGTCCCGCTCGTTGCGGGGCCGCAGCGCTCCTAGGCCCGCCGGAGGTTCACGATGCGGTCGATGAGGGCGGCCCGGGTGCGCTGCACCTCGGTGCTGAGCCGCTGGATCTCTGCGCGGAGCCGCTCGTTGTGGGCCGTCAGCTCCAGCACCCGCTGCTCGCCGGCGCGCTCCCTGCTCGCCGCGGGGCCGCCGCAGCGCTGCCGCTTCACCCCGCGCCGGGCAGCGGCCGCCGCCTCCTGGGGCTGGGACCGGGACCGGGACCCGCGGGCGGAGGCTGCGCCCAGCGGCGCTGGCTCGGGGCCGGCCCCGCTCTCCGGCCCCAGCAGCTGCAGCAGCTCCGCAGCCAGGGCAGCGTCCAGCGCGCAGGGCTCCGGGCCCGCGCCCTCCGCGCCGCGCAGCGCCCCCTGCAGGCAGAGAGCGGGCACGAGCGGGTGACGGCGCCCCCCTGCGCCGTGCGCGCTGCCCGCGCCGCTGCCGCCCCTCACCTGCTCGGGCCCCCATGGCGGGGGCGCTCCGCTGGGCTCTGCGGCCGCCAGCACCTCCTGCAGGTCCTGGTACCAGGCCTCCAGCTCCCAGCCCTCGGCTGCCATCGTCACCTGCGTGCGGGCCGCTCTGCGCGGGCCACGGAGAACGGGGACCGGCTGAGGCCGGGGCTGGGCTCAGGGGTAGCGGCGGCGGCGGCAGCCCCAGCGCTGCGCCCGCCCGTACCTGCCCTCAGGTGTGCTGGTCCGCAAGCACGCTCCGCCTCCTGGATGCCTGCGGACAGAGCGCGGCGGGGTCGGCGCTACCAGCACCCCGCGGGCACCGCCCCGGCCCCCCGCAAAGAGCGGCCGGAGGGGACCCGGGAGCCTCGCGCCCCCCGCCCGAGGTCGGTACCGGCAGCGCCTCCCAGCGCGGCCCCGTCCCGCAGCTGCCCCGGCCCCCGCTCCGCCGCTCGCTCATCCTCGCCCGCATCGCTCCGCGCTGCCCCGCGCCCGCCGCCCGCGCCCCTTTTAAGGGCCCTGACGCAACGCTCGGGCCGGCCGCAGCCAACGGGCGCACACCGTGACGTGACGTACCGAGCATGCGGGCCAATAGGAGAGGGAGAGCGGGGCGGAGGGGCCCCAGGGGACCAGCGCAGCGGTCACGCGGCGGCATGACGCAACGGCTGGAAACAGCACCGCTGCCTTAGAGACAGCGGCGGGGATGGGGATGGGGATGGGGATGTGTGAGGGTTGGAATGTATCGGAACTGGCAGAGACCATGGGAAGGGGAAGCTACAGCAGACCATTAACAATGATCATGGACAGGAGGAACCGCAGAACGCAATTAAAGAGCGACCTGTCCCTGACTGGTACTTGGAAGACGGAGCTGGCAAGGAACAAGGACATCGGAACTGGGAAGAGGATGTCGATAAGAAAATCAGATGGGACCTTTCACCTGATGTAACCGCAAGGCAGACGCAGATGTGCTTGGCTAATTGCTTGAAAATATAAATACCGTGTAATCTTTGCAATAAACGATCCAGCTGGCACTCCGCCTCTGGGTCCGTGCCTCCACCCTCGCATTAAACAAAGTACCCCTGTAATTAGCAAAGCATTTGAGACATTCGAGTAGTTAAACAAAGTACCCCTTAAAGTAACAAAGCGTTTGATTAAGAAGGATTATTCCTTTGTTTCTTCTTCTCTTTCATCATTGTATTGACAGGAACATCTACCATAAACTGATCATTCTTACCCATTCTACACGATACAATGATTTCAAGGATTTTCGATTCCACCCGAAGCACAAGGATGGCAAGGACCCCGAAACTGCTGACGCGAATCATTCCCGTGTATCTCACGATCCGATCCGCGAGGGCTCGGCTCGGCCCCGGCGCTTCCCAGCGCATCCCAGCGCATCCCCAGCGCTCCCTCCGGGGCGGGTGCCGGTGCCGCCGCCGTGCCGCGGGTGGGTGCGGGCGGTTCCCGTCCCAGCGGGCCGTGCCCGTCTCCATCCGCTCGTTTCCTCCAGCCGAGCGGCCCCGGTGCTGTTAAGCTGCGCCCGCCCGAAGAGCGGCTCCGGTCCCCGGGTGCTCCCTGCCGAGCGGGCAGCAGGGGGTGTCTGAGGCCGGTGCAAGGCTCAGCCCAGAGGTGCCGGGACAGGAGCTCTGCCCCCTCCAGCGACCCCCGCACCCAGGCACCCCCCACCTGGGGCCTCACAACCCCTCCAGAGCCCCCCCAGCAAGCAGGGGAACCCCCTCCTCACACCTCTCCCCCCCCGAACCGCCCCCATCGGCCCCGGGACACCTCAGAGCCCCCCCGGTCCCCGCCTCTCCCTGCTGCAGAGCACTTGGGACCCGCAGCGCTGCGGGACGGCCGGGAGCGGGCACCGGAGGGGATGCAGGCGATTGGAGGGCAAGCGAGGAGCGAGCAGCGCTGGACAGATCCGTGTCCTGGCTCCGGGGTGGGAGCAGGGCCTGGAAGCAGCTCCCGACTCTGCCCTGCCCGTCCTGCTCGGCTTGGGAACGGCCCCAGGCAGGCACCGCTCTCCCGCAGGGTCCTCCCAGAGCCATTTCCTTCTGCTGCCAAGGGCTGTGTCCTGCTCCACCAGAGCTGCACCCTGGGCTGGGAGAGAGAAGTTCTGCCCTTTGAAGCCAGAGGGATCCCCGCCTGGCACCGGAGGCCGCTTGCTCTTTACCTCATTCTTCGTCTTTTCTCTGTTTTTGATTTGCACTCTCTCTGGGTGCAGTAGAACTTGGGGCACCCCAGGGTGTCGTGGTTTAACCCCAGCCAGGCAGCTCCTTCACTCACTACCCCCCTTTCGTTCCTCTTTCTTCCCCCCCCCCCCCCCCGGAGGGGCGGAGAGGAGAATCGAAAAGAATAAAAGAATGCAACTCCCACGGGGTGAGAGAAGAACAGTTCAGTAACTCAGGGATAACACAAATCACTACTGCTGCCACCAATAATAGTATTGATAAAGGAAATAACAAGGGAAGAGAATACAACATCTCGCCCCCCCAGCCCGACCAAGCACCCACCGATACCTCATCCCACCCTGCAGTCCCAGCCCTTCCGGGTATCTCCCGGTTCCCTCCTGGCCATGCCGTGCTGTGCTATGGAATACCTCTTGGGTCAGTTTGGGTCAGGTGTCCTGTCCCTGCTTCCTCCCAGCTTCCCTCCTCCCTGGCAGAGCAGGAGGCCCACAAAGTCCTTGGTCAGGGTAAATGCTACTTAGCAACAACTAAAACCATCACTGTTACCAGCTCTGTTCCCAGGCCCAAAGTCAGAACACAGCACTGCACCAGCTACCAGCGAGAAGAAAACTGACTGCTACTGCTGGACCCCAGACACAGCGGCAAGCACAGGGCAGCTGGGAACAAGGGTGATGGACTCTGCAGCTCACGCAGCAAACCATGGGCAGCACCTGCACAGTGCTCCTGCCAGCACAACTCAGCCACCAGCAGCAGCACCAGGAAAATGCATTTGAACTGGGGGGGGGGGGGGGTGTGTGGAAAATTGACTGGTTCTGCACTGAGAAGTCTGTTCTGACTGACAGCATTGGGGGCTGTACGAGCAGGAGCACGGCAGGAGAACAAGGGAAGGGATGCTCTGGAATGCTCCATCCAGGCTTCAGATCCCCAGTTCAGGAACGCTACTGGCAAGCAGGAGTGGGCTTGGCAATGGGCCCTCAGGACAGGCAGGGACTGGAGCACGGTGCCTGCAAGGGGCCCTGGGAAAAATACCATACCAATATCATGATACAAAGTTTACACTTTTAAACTCAAAACGTTCGTGGGACTGTGATCAAAACCTGCAAATTTATGCTGTCTTTTTTTGCCTCTAATTAGTAACACCTATGAATACAGGAGCTCCTGGATCATATCATCTCTGCAAATATGACACTGGAGGACATAGGTCCTTCTGCTCATTACAGCATTAGTTTTACTCTCACTTATATTCAACTTATATTCAATATTATATTTTGCTATATAGAATAATACCAAAATTACACCTGGCATATATATTGTTTCCTTCTTTCACTTTGAGACCTGCAGATTGAGGTAGTTTAGGATTGAAATAAGACACTCTGGTTGCAGTTTCTGAAATCCATTCTTCACGAAGAACAAAAGCTATTCATTGCAGACAAAAGAGCTGAATTACATTGTTTTTCTTTGGTTCTGGAGTTATTAATTTTTTAAAGGTTTTTTGGTTTTCTTTTTAATAAAATTTTTCCATTCCAGAAATATGTTTCATAACTAAAATAGTTCAAGAGCTTAATGAATGCCACTCTTTAATAAAATTATTGTCTTGTAACTATTTGCAAGGCGTAGTTGTTGCTCACCATAAAGAAAAATAATCAGAAGTCCACCTGTCTTTATTCAGTACAACTTAAATTATTCTGGATTCATAGGCATGTTTTATCGTAGTAGAAATTATGCTACTGCTATGTCTTCTAGTGTTTTTGAATGTTTTGAAATCTTATTATTCCAGGTTCTAAATCTAACCACTGTGAGAATGCAATCATTGTCAGTGGCCACAAGTGAGAAATATTGTCCTCTAAAACATGGAATTCTTTTCATCACTAGTGTCAGAGCTGCTTAAATCCTTGCCTTTTGAGTAACACATTTATTACAGCTGATCCTCGAGTTTTGCTTCAAATTCTCAAACCAGAACTCTATCTAAAACCACAGCACTTGCCTGATTTTTGTCAGAAATATATGAATCACTGCCTAGTATTGTGAAAATGGGTTTGAGTTCTTTTGAAAGCTTCTTTCGAAAGCTTCTTTCTATTATAATCATTATAGTTTCCTTTTTCATTAATTCCCTCTCCAAGCTGATTATGGCTGCAGGTCTGTCCAGAAACAGTTTCTTTGCTGAAGTTATTATAAGTCAGGATAAGCTGCGGTCTGACCTTGCTGTGTACTTCCTGTACCAAAAAGACAGAAAATGGAGGAACAAGAGCTCCCAGAACAAGAAATGAAAACTGAGACAGTGAGAAGTCACTTTTGAGCAAGGCAAAATGCTGATAGTAAGAAGAACCTGTTGCATTAAAAACTATACCTAAATTGAATGTTTAGAATAATGTACTAATATTTTTTTCAGCATGAAAAGATTTTAGAATGGGATCCATGTCTTTGCACTGATGTATCAAAAATAGCACACCAGAATTTAGAGAAAAACCTCTGAAAATGTTGCAATGGCCAATTTCCATGTAATTTATTTAGTTTTACCTATTTAATAACTGTTTATCTTGAGACATTTCCTTTATGAACATGCTTAAAATCGTAATCAAACCATAACCTTTTCACTAATTTTTGATACATAGATTTGATTTATTCATCCATTTTGAAGTAG
The DNA here is from genome assembly GCF_033783945.1 of Neopsephotus bourkii. Taxonomy (NCBI): domain Eukaryota; kingdom Metazoa; phylum Chordata; class Aves; order Psittaciformes; family Psittacidae; genus Neopsephotus; species Neopsephotus bourkii. The sequence goes on along the minus strand of NW_026900834.1, from coordinate 384 downwards.
ATTTCCAATATTTCAATTATTCCATTTTCTTTTTCAAACCCTCTGCAGCTTGGCATTTTAAAATTATTCTACTGCACACCAGAAGTGGGGATAGATGGTAATCTACTGATGCCCTCACTAGCCTGCATGTAGTGTAAGAATAGCATCCTCCTTTTGTTTGAGATTTCCTGCTTCCACAAATATATCCTATATAGATTTTCTCAGTCTTACTCCCCTGGGAAACCACCTTCAGTTAGCTATTGAGTCCTCAGCCTTTCTCTCCTTGCTTTCCAAAGTCAAACCATAAGTCAGTCACTTAGGAATCTGACTCATAATTCTCCATCCTGACAGAACTTTCTGATATTAAAATATGTAATTTTCCGTAGACTGCATGGTACATGGCAT